>NC_052668.1:9612500-9912500 GCF_016802725.1 Solenopsis invicta | reverse complement strand
AAATTATTAAAAAATTATTAAAAAACGGACTTTAAAGGTGAAAAACTGTATTAATCTGACAGATATTGAAAATAAGTAACAAAATTAAACATAGTTTTGAAAGGAACGATTAGGAAAATTACGAAATTAAGGTATCTATTACAATTCTTGGCAGAAATCTATAACTCGTACACGCTTCATGAACCATAAAAAAACCATCTAAAAATGAAAACCAGTAGCCTAGGTACACTATTAATGCAAGCTAAGGAAACGTGTTAGCGATTCCTTTTGCCCGATTTCTTTTGCCCAAAACAACATGCTTTCATTACTTATATAATGATGCTATCACTAATTAATTTATGCAAAATAACTTTGGTATTTTCTGAAACTAGACAAAATTTCCTTTACTTTGATATATTACTTACTTTCGTAGCAGTTATAGTCTTCAAATCATTCGAACATTAAAAAACGTAAATCTCGAACAATGATAGCACATAAACACATTGTGTAACATAAATAACGTTCACGCCAAGCTGTTGGAAGTTTTATGGTTGCAAAATATTCCGCATTCGCAGCACTATCGAATGACAGTGTTACCAACTTCCTGACATTAATAAAAAAAAAAGTTGTTTCGAGTTTTCTTTTTGCCCGGGTGATGCGTTTTACCCGAGTCTCTCCTACTATTTCTAATAGTCCATCCCACTTTTAATAACTGGATGCCAGTGGTTCGTCGTATAAGTTCTATACGCGTAAGGCTGTGCACGGCACGTACATGATCGAACAAGTCCAGCTCACGCACGGGCACATACACTCTTGCGTTCACACACACACGCGCGCATCGATGCCCTACCATCCCGCCACCGGGACTTGCGGAGGGACCCGCCGCTCGCTATTCGTGGATGACCAAGCGGTGGGGAGACGTGAACCACGGAAGAGTATACAGGGTGTCCGTCCATAAATGTCCGAGCAAATATCTCGTAACTGGTTGAAGTTAGAAGAAAGTTTAATAAGGAAAATTTACATGGTTTTTAGTCGGCTACAAAATGCACGTAAAGAAATTTTTTTTACTCGTCACCTTTTTGAATTATGAAGGTCAATGTAGGTTTTTTAAATGGGTACCTATAATTTTTTTTACATATTTACATAGTAGAGGTAATTTTCAATCAAAATTATATTAAGAAAAAAATTGCTACGACGCATCGTTTACGAGATAATCGGCATGCAAAGTATTAAAGTAATAATTTGGATCGAGTATTGTTGAACAAATTTGGAATATCAAATAGGTTGAGAAAGTAAACATTGTTTTTTCATGAAATATTTATTAACAAATTAATTAAGAAATGGTTCGAAATTGTTACCATCATGATCGATACAGCATTCAACGCGTTTTATAATGTTTCTTATTGTTAACTGCAGCATTTCTGTTGTAATACTTTCAACAGCTCTAGTGATTTTATGTCGTAAATCTTCTTCATTTTCAGGAATAGTTGCATAAACAATATCCTTAATATACCCCCAACTTCTGTTGTAATACCACATCTCGAGCATATCACACTTTTCCGTAATTGTAAACATTGTTCTCACGCGCTCGTATGAAGTCTGTTATATCAAACAGGATCGCTGACCTTCAACTTTTCAAAATACACGACTGTTTGATTTGTAAATAAAGTATTTGTATAGCACGTAATATGAATTACAGGGTAGTATGAGTCTGTTAGTCAATCGTCTACATACGAGCGCGTGAGAACAATGTTTACAATTACGGAAAAGTGTGATATGCTCGAGATCTGGTATTTAAGTATGCGTAATGAAAATGAAGCACGATTACTTTATCAACAAAAATATCCAGAACGAAGAATACCAAATAATCGTACATTTCGACGAATTGAAGATCAATTACGTCAAACAGGATCGCTAACAAGATAACGACGTACAATCCAAACAGATGAAGAAAAAGAGACAAGTGTGCTATTAAGTTTTATTGAAAACAGACGTACATCCATAAGAACAGTAGCACGTAATTTAGAATTATCGAAAAGTTACGTACACGCTGTACTAAAAAAATTCAAATTCAAACCGTTTCGTGATAATTTAGTACAAGCTTTACATGAAGGAGATGCAGATCGCCGATTAATGTTCTGCCACTGGCTTCGAGTTAATTATCGCACTGACTTTGGTTTTCTTAATAAAATATTATGGTCTGATGAATCTTGTTTTTCCAATTGTGATATGGAAAATCGACATAACGTGCGTACTTCCGATGTGAATCCACATGCGAAAAGAGATAAAGGTTTCCAACGCAGATTTTCGGTGAACGTATGGTGCGGAATCATCGGAACAAAAATTATTGGACCTTTCTTTTTCCATGGTCATCTTAATGGTGACAAATACTTGGAATTCTTGCAAACAACTTTCTCAGATTATTTACGCGATCTTCCATTATCAGTTTTTCGAAATATTATTTTTCAACAAGATGGTGCTCCAGCACACAATACACGTGCTGTAATTAACTTTTTAAATAATAGATTTCCTAATTGTTGGATGGGTACTAATGATCCTGTACGATGGCCACCGAGATCTCCGGACTTGACACCTTGCGATTTTTTCCTTTGGGGGTATATTAAGGATATTGTTTATGCAACTATTCCTGAAAATGAAGAAGATTTACGACATAAAATCACTAGAGCTGTTGAAAGTATTACAACAGAAATGCTGCAGTTAACAATAAGAAACATTATAAAACGCGTTGAATGCTGTATCGATCATGATGGTAACAATTTCGAACCATTTCTTAATTAATTTGTTAATAAATATTTCATGAAAAAACAATGTTTACTTTCTCAACCTATTTGATATTCCAAATTTGTTCAACAATACTCGATCTAAATTATTACTTTAATACTTTGCATGCCGATTATCTCGTAAACGATGCGTCGTAGCAATTTTTTTCCTAATATAATTTTGATTGAAAATTACCTCTACTATGTAAATATGCAAAAAAAATTATAGGTACCCATTTAAAAAACCTACATTGACCTTCATAACTCAAAAAGGTGACGAGTAAAAAAAATTTCTTTACGTGCATTTTGTAGCCGACTAAAAACCATGTAAATTTTCCTTATTAAACTTTCTTCTAACTTCAACCAGTTACGAGATATTTGCTCGGACATTTATGGACGGACACCCTGTATATTCGGCTGCTCGAGCGATCCAGCAATCAATCGATTTCTCACGTTGGAGACAAGATCATCATTCCATACATAGCAATACAAATTATCATCATTCCATACATGTACATAGCAATACGAATCATTAATTGTGCAACAACTCGACTCAGCGTATAAAAGTATCAACGAAATTCAGTGTATCGCAATCTGTACGACTCAGGGCTACGGCTCCAAGGCGTTGTCGTAGATTGCAGGAAAGCATCGCAATAAAGACCTCACATACGAAACCACAGTGTGACGACAATTCATCACCCTGACCATACAGCCAGCTTCAAGTTTATCAGAGCATGTTGTTTTTTTTCTTATATTTTCTTATCATGTTGATTTTGTAAAAAAAGCATTTTAAGTGGCTATAAAATTATTCATATAAATATTAATCAACAGTTTCTTAGGCAGAAATTTCAGATGACGGATTTTGTGTGTCATGCTTGTATGTGGCATACGATAGAATTCGCAATCTGAGATCCCTATTTTAATTTAATTTAATTAAATTTAAAGGTCTCACCTCCGATTTTGATCAATTTCTACTTAATCTGCGTTTTCGCACAAAACAAAAGAATCTGATAGAAAAAAATGTCGCTCTGCTCTTTAAGAGAATGCTATAGTGACCAAAGAACTTCCTCGACGTCGGCATTGCAGATTATTTTTCGAGGGAGACCAGACTATCGCTCTTTGTCCAACGCATAGATCTGTCTTTGTTTTTCGATTATTTCGCCATCTGCGAAAAGACCTATCAACTACAGTCACTACTCTGCTTGCCATTGTTTACGTGCGCTAAGCGAAATTTGTACACGTACAGCTGTTTACATGTTAAACTTTTTTGTTAAGCTTTTGACTGGAATGACACACAGTCAGTGTTGTTTATTAGAGTTTTCTGAAGTCCGCCCTGGTCTCATTTTATACATACGAGCTACAGAACGTTAGTAAATAACAAAAATTAACCTTGGTTGACAGATCCACGAGTCGAAAATAAATGAATTTTTAACTTTTTGATCGATTTTCTCATAAAATTTACCAGAGCAGACTTTGTTTTGGTGCGTACTTTTATTTTGCAAAAGGATTTTGTGATCTGTAAAGCCAATTCAAAAATTAATGAACACTGTAATGGTCGGTAATTCCCGTCACTATAGCATCCTCTTAAAGCGATATATTAATCGTTAATGTTGACAATTGCACAGGCTAAAAAACCTAGCATATCGCCGAAGTGCAGCGACATGAGAGTCTTATGGCTACATGCGCATGTGCAGTGTCGTCACTATGTGTCTCGTCAAAAACTGTCACTATCTACCCCGAAGGTCGATAAACATTACAAAGGCAATAAAAATTATACCAAGGCTTAAATAATTTTGCTACATATGTCAAAAGTACGAGAAACAAGTAAACGTGCTACCATAAACAGCATTTAAACTAAAATTTTTCATTAATACTGAAATTCTGGCATTAACTGTTAAAAAAGTGCAATTCATACCTGATTTTGGTGAACTCAAAACTTTAGAACCTATAACGACGGCATATTTTCTATCATAACGCCATTGTTTTATCGGCAAACTTTTTATACATTTAAAACTTTTTATTTTTGTGTATAGATTATAACAATGCATGCATGTTGCATGCATTATTCCCGGTGAACACCTGGCCGCTGTTTGGCTTTAAACAACAGAAGACGCGTTCGCGCCTACCTAAACGCTTCCACGACGATAACACCGCTAGCGGCCAAAGACGGCCATTAGCACGAGGCGGACCCGTGCGCGATAAAAGGCCGCGCGCACGCGCACCACCGACTAGTCGCACGAAGAAATCCCCGCGAAAGCACGCTTGTACCAGCGACCGTGAAGAAACAGAAATCTCGAGATAAAATTTCGAAAGAAAACGAGATCACACGAAAACGACCAAACGCACGAGCCAGGGGGTATAAAAGGCCTCCGCTCGTACGCTTGGTATCCATTTACCGCTCCCGATTCTGATCCGCAACTCCTCTCCGGCGAGAATAAGCGATAAAAGTTCTTTGCCGCTGTTGAGGTACTCGGCAAGCCGAAGCTCGAGAGAGTATATTTCTCTTCCTCATAGCCACCCCGAAGACTAAGCTGGTAAAGGTCTTTTGCCGCCACCAAGGTACTTAATAGCTCCGGATGTTCTTGGCGAAATCCGGCGACTCCACACCGGCCAGAATCACTCCACCGGCTATTAAGCCAGACGCGTCGCGGGAACGATTAATTCGGCGTATAAGCGCACTGGGCTAGCCCGCGTATTCACGCCGTCAGCGCGTCGTACACTGCGCCCAGAAACTCGGCTAGCCAGAATACTCGGGAAACCGGCACCGATTCCGAGAACCGCGAGATTCCCTCGCAGCTTCGTGGTTAAGGCCGCCTGCGAATAAATTGTAAATAGCCCACCGTATTCATTTCGCGATAATTACTGTCTCTTCGAGGAATTAGATTCTAACAAATTATATTTCCGCCCCGTCTTTTGTTTCTTCTTTCTTTCTTTTTTATTGTTGTGAAAATATATATGTGTTGTATTAAAACGCTGCGTTAGAAATAAAAGTCATAGTCACGTCAATCATATCTCAATATCACGTTCCGATTTATTTTTTCTCTCCCGCTTCGAATCTATTCTGTTAATCTAGCCGTGAGCTAAATCCGTGCATTAACGAATATCGGTTGTTTCAGATAGCAATGGAACTAAAGAAGTAACGCTGAGCGATGTTACGTTTCGTCACTAACAAGGGAATCTCTCGAGGTGATTATGTTATCTAAATGTGTGTAAAGTTTCATTAAAATTGGAGTGTGTCACCTCGAGAGTTTCCCTTGTGAGTGCCTCTGTCACCTAGTGCCCCACCCTCCCTTATAAAAATATATCACTGATTTCAAACTTACAACTATTCAACTCTAAAATTATTGCTTGTCTCATATTACTGCTCTTACAAAAATAATTTACCACTTCCACATCATCATATAAAGTTTTTAGCCCGATTTTAGCTCTTCCTTTTTGTCTGTTTCTTGCATCTTCAAACAAGAACATTCTATTGTGAAGAAACATAATGATATAGGTACACCAGTATGCATGAGTATTTTTGACTAGATTATCCATTTTCAATACTCGTTTTTCAAGTAGGATACCCACGGATTTCGCCTAACTTTAAATATATTTTACTTTCCTTCTATTAATTTATGGGTAAATGGCATAATGTAATATTCGCGAGAAATGTGAATCAAAAGTTTTTAGTGTAATGTTTTTGATGCCTTTGTTCTTTTTGCCTTTGTCTTTCTATAACAGAGAAGAAGAGGGTATTGGTTACTGTCGACAATATGACTACTCCTATTTTTTCTGTTATTAGGTGACGTATTCTAACAATTGCTTATAGAGTTATTCGTTTAGTAGCTCGTCGCGTTTTAGTGATGTTAATATGGCAATACATAATAACTGGCAATTGTTACAAGGCATTTTTACTTTTGAGCACTTCTAAACATTTTCAAGGTACACTTTTAATCTTTAATTACACATATTTCCTCATTATTCTTAAGTTTGAGTATATCATCACACTCATGTACACACATTCGAGTGCTTTTTTGTTATTTAACTTTTTATTTGGCTATACACATTTCGAGTTATACAAAGTTAAAATAATAACATGGAATTTTATTAATATGATTTTTTAAGCAAAATTTTTATATCGAAATATTTCTTCGATAAATCGATTTTTATTCTGGAGGACAAAACAAAGGGGAAGAACCAATCAGCATTACAGAAAAGTGTCAACAATAAACTTTGACTATCGATTTAACATGAACTTTTTCAGATAGCGTTATTTTTTAAGCAACATTTTTATATCGAAATATTTCTTCGATAAATCGATTGTCATGGAGGGCAATGTGTAAAAACATAAAAGACATTATTTTAAGATTGTTTAATGTTAAACAGGGATAAAATGATATTTCTAATGAGAGAGAAATTTCTAATGGTATTTCTAAAGTTTCCGAAAGCAGGAAAATTCTAAACAATGGAAAATTAAAAATATGTAGTTTTGTAACAAAGTACTGTGTTTCTTTTAAATTAAACTAAAGTTTTAAAATTATTTTTATAGCCTTATTACAACCACATTTTTTTCTTCCAACGATTATACAGTGCATTAGATTTTCATAAATCACGTATTAAATAATAAATATTTTATTACTTTGAGTCTAGAATCTATCAAACAACACTTTGACAAATGTTATCATTAAAATTTCAATAGAAAGTATTGATTATAAAAGAATTATTCAATAAAAGAAAAATGAGTGCCATATTACCCTCTTCTCCTTTAATAATTATAATCTTTATTGAATCGTGCGGTTTCAAAATGTACAATGTGTACTGTATATCTCTGTGAAGTTGGCATCTTTTTGCAAAGAAAGAGAAAAAGAGAGACTGGAAAGTCCCCTCCGGCTTTCTCTTCCCCGGTTTGCTCTATGTCGCTTTCTAAAATCGACCGCAAAGACTCTAAAAATTTCGTATAGATACAAAATACAGACTGAGGATACAAGACGGAGGAATAGCAGAAAAGCCGTAAACGAAAATTAATAGTGCAGAATTGATAAAAAAAATTATTATTGTAAATGTTTATATTCGTGTGGATCATAATTTGGTTTAAATGTGATTTCTTTTTTCACGAATATGCTTGTAGACCTTGTGATAAAGAACCTAAATGAAAAATTGCATGTTATTGAAAAACAAACTTTATTGCCAAAAAAAATTTATATAGAATTTGTTTTAAATTCCATACTTTACTTTCAACAAGATTTATAAACAGACTTTTGGAGCTTCAACGGGCTCTCTTCTCTCTCCAGTTATAGCTTTACAAACTTTGAAAACACAAGTTCTCAATAAACTTTCCTTTACATCTTTCTTTTACTTTAGATATGTAAACGATATAGCAATGGTAACCTCTGAAATACACCTTCTGATGAACATCTAAGAGTATTCAATTATTTTCATTCTAGACTCAAAACACTTGGACTATTTTGGTCTATTCGCGTCCAGTCATCAATCATATATAATTTTGTAGATAATAATGATAGCATTAAAGAAAAAATAGGTTTAGATTTTTAAAGTCCTCTTGAAAATAGTTCTGACCTCCTAATGGAGTCATTTTATTCATTCGATGGCTTATTGTTAAAGCTGTCCAATACGACAAATATTACGTTCTGTTGCAATATAGACATGGTATTATGTTTTATTAATATGCCTGAACTGTACTCGAGCTTTAAGATGTATTAGATATACAAGGTGTCCCATTTTAACTTTTGCAACGAAATATCTTATAAAGTATAAAAGATACGAAAAAATGTTTCAAACAAAAGTTATACAGTTTGAAGGGTGAAATAAAAAAGAACCATTAGTTGAATAGCGCCGCCAAGGTCAAATCAAGGTCATTTGAAAGTTACAACACTATCGCATTACTCAAAATATACTACGCGGAGGCTATATAGCCGGATTTGTACATCTTTTTTATGTTCAAAGAAACTTTAGCATCATTAATAACTCATTGACTTCTACGAGTCGCATGCGATGTTTACTTTAGTGTTTATAAACCGCGTTTTATATTTTCTCATTTCTATACATATTTTATTACAGAAGATTTAATTCATCGGCAATCAGTCAGTTGTCATCAACCAGTGATTACGGATCTACATGTTATTTGGCGATTTTATACATACATATATAAGATATCGTACTAAAAATATAAGTGTATTACTCTATTTAATAAATGGTAGATATACTGAGGTACACATCGCATACGACACATAAAAGCCAGTTAGTCATTCATGATACTAATGTACAAAAATGTTTATATCTCAGAAAGGTTGAGCTTTCGATGTATGTTCACTTCCCTGAAAAAAACCAATAGAAAATGATAGAAAGTACTAGAAACCTGATTAGAAAACAATAGAATTCTATCGTTTCAATCTTTGAATCAGGTTTCTGGCACTTTCTATTGTTTTCTGTTGGTCTTTTATCATGGTTATGTTCTTTTACTCACAAGGAAAGATACGAAAGTATCGTCCATCGATTTTAACGAGTCTTTAATATATTGTAGTACGGATTAAAAATATAAGGGACACCTATTTTTTTTATATATCCGTTTTTACTTTTAGAGGATAGAATACCCGGCAGACAAAAAAATTCATTTTTTGAAAAATGAGATGCCAACTTCAGAGAAGTGCAGTATGTATGCTTATGAATGATAATCGAGTTTTGTATTTGTAAATATGTTTTTATATTTCAAATTTACATAACACACTTTTACCACTTAAAAATACTTAAAAGTTCGTTATTACTACTCAGATATACTCGTATGCCCGCTTTAACCATTTATTTTTCCAGAAAATAAGAAATTTCCTATTTGCGGGATCATACTTATTAAGCCAAATGCTCGTTTTTATTACTCAAACTAACTGTCCTGACGGGCTAAAAACGATTAAATATTTTTGTAAGAGTGTTAGATAGGAAATATTCTTCAGTTTTATCATTTATAATTACAGCTAAGTTATTTTCAGTTACCGTATCAAGAATGCAATAGAAATTTACGTACAAAATATTAATCTGAAAAACAAGAATTTTGTTTATAGGAATCTTATTTGCGGTATACATATTCATCGAAAAGCAATGATGTAAGTACTTCTGTAATATCTCTATAATAGACACAATAACAATTAATTTTTTTAAAGGTATTCCGAATATTTAATATCTAACTTTGAGGTTTCATTTATGCTTTTAATAGCATTTGGAGTACTTTCTTTAAGCCTTAATACTTTCCGAGTAAGTTTTGTTTTATTCATAAATTCATATTCAATAAATATTATATAGCATATCTTAATGCTATTTTATATTAATAAACTATCATATATTTTCAGTAGTTGTTTTGACATCTTATAACTTGAATATTGTAAAAATTGACGTATATAGAAGAAAATTTTTAATTTTAATTTTGATATTATTTGATATATTTGATGATTATTTTTTATTGTTTTTATTTTAAATCCATGTTTGGGTAACTATTCAAAAATAAATTTAAATATCATATGTAAAAAAAGTATTATTTTAAAATTAGATTATATAATACATATTATCAAATTTAATATTAGATGTTTAATTTGCACAACTTTCTTAATTTAATTATTTATAAAATATTAATTTGAAAAAAATGGTCAAAGTTAGGAGCTGTAACAATAAAGTTGATGAAAATAATTCTCTTTACTTAAAAACATGGTTTAAGACTTATATAGAACATTTCAAATGTATTAATTCTTGTCCAGCCATATAAACCATCAAAATACAAACAATTATGGGCAGAGGACATGTTATTGAAATATTGAAAATTGGATATTAACATACACTACGCATAATTGTCAAAGACGCTTTCTTAATTGTCAATGCAATGGCAAACAGTAGACAATGATCCTTGAATGATTTAAGAACATTATAACTGCTCTATCAAAAAACCCCCAAATTTTGAGAGTTAATCCACAACTTTGAAAGTTAATCTCAAAAATTGTGTGTTAACACTACAAATTTGGAGATTGATCCTCAAACTTTTAGGCTAGACACCAAATTTGATGTCAACCTCAAAGTTTGAGTGTTGATTCTCAATATTCGATATTAAACCTGAAACTTTCAGGATAGACACTCTATTAAATGTTTTGATGTCAACTTCCAAGTTTAGTGTTCACCTTCACTAACAAGGGAAGGCACGGAAATGTCCACCTCCGATTTTGACAAGCCTTTAATATGTTGTAGTACAGATAAAAATAAAAGACACACGTATCTTTTTATACGTGCCCAATCTCTTTTAAGAGGTAAAACACCCTTTTGAAGAAAATCGGTTTTCTTCTTTTGAAGCGTATATCGTCGAAACTATAGGAGATAGAAAAAAATGTTCTAATTGAAAATTGAATGGCTTGAAGAGTTATAACAGTAATAAAAAAAAATTTTTACACTTTTCCTCACCAATGTAAAAAAAATTCTTTTTAATTTAGGGTGTTTCACTCCCTAAAAGTAAGATTAGACATTTCTTATAAAGGAATACGTCTCTTACTTTTATTGTACTATAAAATATTAAAGGCTCGTCAAAATCAGAGGGAGACATTTCGTACCTTTTTTTGTAAGTATTGATTCTCAGCCTTTTAATTGTTAAACCATAAAATATTAAGAGTAAATCCCAAAAAGCCTTGGTGTACGTAATTTCTATCATGGTGGAATAAAACATAGTGTGTCAGCAATATGGACAAGTTTTAGTTCTTTTCGCGCAGGTCTCTAACTGACGTCATCAAATAGTCTGCCCGTTTCATTTTCATTTTTATTTTTATTTTATTTTTTTTTGTTTATTTTCCATATTTGACAGATTTTAAATATAATACATTATCATAATTTTTCTAAATTCCGATATCCAAATAAAAAAATTTGTATTTTCTCGTACTTTTGTATATTTTTGAGTTTTCAAGTAGAAAAATTTTGTTATTCGAAAAAAATGCCAAATTATACAGTAAAATGCATATAATATCATATAATATTACGTTACCTTAAAAAAGTAACGCGTTACCGTTACCGTTACTTTTTGTAAAAACCTGAGTAAAAATGTTTCATGTATAATTATATAAAAATATGTATGATTATATATAATTTATATATGGTTATATTATTATGTATATTATCATGTTTATCTTATCATGTATATTATCAAGTATAATCTGATATGAAGTAATGTTTGTCCATATATGTAAATATATGACTCTATATTCAATCTTATATGATCATATATGTATAATAGTAGGTTTTAAATATGAAGCTATGTATAATCATATATAATTTTGATATAAATATGTATGACTATATATGAGTTCATAATTAGGTAGGTCAATCATATCTGATTATATCTACCATATATAATTATATCCCAGATAGCACAGGACATCCTATGTACATCCGTTTTAAATTTATTTTATGTCTGCACATCCATGGACATGAAATAGACGTCTATTAATGGCCAATTTTTAGATGTCCATAGGATATTCGAATTTGGATATCAATTGGAAAGCATGCTATTACCGCGCAAGCATAGTGCGTTTTTTGTCGCAAAAACAAAATACGTTTACATTTAGACATTTTAAAAGTGTTCATCTTATTTACAAAATTTTCTAGCCTGCTCGCGACGTGTTGCTTTCGTTGATTTGACAACTTTTTTACGGAAAAAATATTTATTTATAAATATTTATTTTAATATTGTAAAAAACCGTTTTCTTCATCATTAAATAAAATAAAAATATTTTTTAAAGTGAAAAAAATTGCCAATCTTTCTCAAGAATTTTTTCTGGAAATTTTCAAGCGGTTATCCATTCAAATCATAATCGTAAAAAAGTATAATTTTATATATTTTTATATAAATAATATGCTTTAATTATATGTTTCATCTTTTCAATAATATATATTGACTCGATATAGATATGTTAACCTAACATAAAGTGTTCACAGATCATCACCAGGCATCAGGGGGCCTATTCTCAAAAAATATCGCATACGAAAATACTAGGGAACTCTATAATATATGTAACATATACTATAGTATTTTCGTATATTTTTGTATGCGATATTTTTCGAGAATAGGCCCCTAGTTCGCAGCGGTCTTACAGGTCAAGCAACGTTGGGCGAGGTTACGACTTGGAAGGGTGGTCGCTTGAAAATTTCCGAAAAAAAATTATTGAGAAAGATTCCTGATTTTTTTTTCTTACTTTAAGCAACATTTCTATTTTATTTAAGATTTAACATTAAGAAAACTGCTTTTGACAATATTAAAGTGAATATTTATAAATAAATTTTTTATATCATATATGTTCATATATGTTCATATATTTTCATACATGGTCATATAAAGACAAATTTCGTACATGATGATTTATATATGATCATATATAATTATATATAAAAATTTTTACTCGGGGAGTAATTTATTACTGTTGTTACTGATTTCATAAAGTAACACATTGCCGTTACACATTACAGTTACTTGGAAAATAACGCTTTGTTACTTTTTTGTTACTTTTTTTGTAATGCTAAAGTATTAAGGTGTTAGATTTTAAAATAATATTATTTAATAATCAATAATATGTGTAATAATAAGTATTAAAACTTATTAAAATTTTCTAATCTATATACAGAACATTTTTTTATATCTATTAAACTTTTATATTTATTCAACAAGTTTTGAAAGAATACGATTTATATAAAAAAAACATTATTCAATTAAATTTTCATCAGAAAGCTATATTAAAAATTAACTCTTTGCGTCACAATATAGCTTTGAGAGCTACACTCTACTATCCAAGTTTATTTTATCAATAAATCAATTATTTTACGTATTCCTTTAGCATGTTTGGTATTACTAAATTGCTAAAGGTTCCTCTAACTAATAAATTAAGTTTTAAAATAATATTTTAAATAAATAATTTGTTATTAATAAATATATACTGAAAAATTGTTTTTTGAAATTAAATTTGTTTACAAAATATAAACTTTTGCATAATATACTTCAAAATTACTATCTGGAGGATTTTTGAAGTTATTGATTATGAATCTGATATTAAAAATTTAAAATTAAAAGTAATGGATACAATATGGCGGACAAAATTATTAAAGTCGACTGGATTCGCTTGAAACTTGTTATTCGAATGTTTTTGAGGTCTCTGATTATAAATCTGATGTTAAAAGTACAAAATGCCAGAAGTAATATGACGGACAAAGTTATCAAAATCAACCGGATTTGCTTGAAACTTGTTATTCAGTGATGTTTTTAAGGTTTCTAATTACAAATTCGATATTAAAAATACAAAATGCCAGATATAATATGGCAGACCAATATACCAAATGTAATTTTCAAAAATTTTAATCAAATTTGGTTAATTTTAAAAAT
Organism: Solenopsis invicta; assembly: GCF_016802725.1. NCBI lineage: Eukaryota > Metazoa > Arthropoda > Insecta > Hymenoptera > Formicidae > Solenopsis > Solenopsis invicta. Next base: position 9,898,352 of record NC_052668.1, on the reverse strand, counting down.
TCTGTTTGCCATATGAAATCCGTCATTTTGAATTTTGTATTTTTTACACCGAAATCGTACTCAACGACCCCAAAAACCTCTAAATAACAAATATCACAAAATTATATTCACTGGAATAAAAATGATGCAAAGGGTTCAAGAAAATTTACTAATATTTTTTTTCATTCAAATCGTATGGAATCCTTTAATATAGAAAATGAGAAAAAATCTATTTATTGCGTGATAAAAAAACCATTCTGACACATTTTAATAATTATGATTAATTACAAGTGATAATAAATCATACATTGATCAATACTACAAATCAATTTTAAACTAATTTAACGATGAATCACATATTTAATAACATTTTCCAGTTAAATGTACTTTGCGCATTATTTTAATTTTCTAAAATTTATTGTTATTTGATTTGGATAGAACTGTTTATACGGAATATTTCTACCCAATCAAGACTCTAATACGCAATCAGCGCGCGATTCATTGAATAGATAATAAGGAAATAAAGTAACGATAAAAGTAATGGCTGAATATATTATCATTACTGTAAAAATATAACAACGTTATTGTTACCGTTACAGACAAAAAAGTAACGCTCGTTACCATAAAAAAGCAACGAAAACGGTAACGGCGTTACAAGCGTTACTTCCTAACGTTGCTCTGCATTTAACATTATATCTGGGTCTTTCATAATGTCTATAGAGCCTCGAGTCCCTACTACCGTCTACTTCTTGAAGCAGGGCAGCGAAACAGGCAGATTTGCTGACTTTACAACAAACAGATGTTGCTTTCTGTCAGACGCCATAAATCCACATGTTCAATATTAGAATTAAAACTTAATAAAGATATTTTAATTTTATTTTTATTTCTAAAAATAAGTAGATTTTAACGTGAAATTGTAATTAAAAATTTTTAAACCATGTTTTGTAGTAATTTCTATAAGTTTTTTAATTTAAATTGTGATTTAAAAATTGGTTTCAACATTCACACATATGCATTAGCTTTTTCAGATAGTATCATCTAAATTTGATATTGGAGAACTTCTACTAACTTTTATAGTAATGCTCGTTTGTTTTATATACATGTTCTTATCCAATTTTATCGGACAAGAAATTATAGATCATTATGATTTCGTATCTTTCACTGCGTAAGAAATATCATAGTTTATTATATTATAACCGTTTTACAAACTATAATAATAAAAATTAATTTAATTTATAAATTTTTTTATAGTACTTATAATTGTATTACAAACTCTAGTAATAAAAATTAAAATAATATTTATAAGTCTTTTTCTTTATAATATTTACAAGTCTTTTGGAAATTATTGAATCTTGTTTTACTGATATAGATACGAAGTCCAATGGTATATAACTCCTATATATATACAAAAATTGATATTATTTCTATTATTAAGAGGCAACAAATCTTTTGGCCTGAATGTCGGCGGATTGTTCGTGTCGTCTTTGAAGTGTTTTGCTACGGTATAAAACATTTATCATAATATATGTAATGCGTAATATTCATTGTATCATACTTTAAAATAACAAAGTAAAATTATTGTCTTTCTTTGTAGCTCGCAAACGCATCCCTGTCTTATTTTATTGTCATGTATTCTATGAGAAAATGACAGAAGATACATATAAATTAATATTATTAAAATATCAAGTAAAGGATAATGCATTTTATGTTTATTTAAATAGAATTCGACTCAATAAATATATAAATTAATATGTGCAGCATTTACCATAATTTACAATCATATTACTGTAAAGAGAAATTTAGAAAAAATTATTTTATACTCAATAATAAAACTCTATTTTTTGTTTTTAAATTTTAATATACGAAATAATGTACTACTATATATTTTGTCAAGAAACATTATGCTAATCAATGTACTAAATATATATGTGTAAAGGATATCTTAATAAAAAAATTATTTTGGGTTTGATATGATTTATTCTCGAAATAATTAACAATTTTTTGCAAATGCATAGACACTTCTACAAAACTCCATTCTAGTATCTTCCTTCCAATAGACTATCATACATATTTTATTAGCATATCGTGTAGTAAATATGTATAGTATTCACAAAATAATTCACATTTTCGTGGTTGTAATTTAATAAAATTTATATAAAACTCGTTTGTATAACAAAACAGCTCTAAATGCATACTTCGGTGTTTTCAGATTTTTAAGCGTTCAGCCTTCGTTATATATCATTTTTATCATTACATTCTAATATTCATTAAAGGCATTCGATTAAAATAGTGTTACAGATTGAAGGCAACTGTGTGTTGTAATATTTATTTTCTGAAATTTCCATAACAATATTTACGAAACACTTTACATTTTAGAAACACTTCTATGTTTATAACCATCCTCATCTCTAATAGTTGTACTTATCTCTAAATTTTATCTACATTTTAATATCGGCTTCTTAAAGATAATTTTTATTGAGATTAATACGATTTTTTGTAGCTAAAGTCTTGATATATTTGTTATTTGTGATAATCTCTGATGATTATTTATAGACTTTATTTCTCTCTTTTCTTTATCACACTGTGTGGCGATGTACACTACATCTTATTGAGCTTAATTATAGTAAGATAATCTTATGTTGGCACGTCGCATAACGAAATTGATGTACAAAATTATATATATAATATAATATTATAAAAAAATATATTTACAATAATTTAAAGTACATAGATTTTTTTTTAAAATATTCCGTATTCGTCGCACATTGAGATTTATCAATTACATATTGCGCGAGATTGACTTACTTTGTCTTTTATTATTAAAGAAAAATATATAAGAAAAGAGATGTATACTTTATATTTCCATAGATAAAATACAAAATATCTTTATAATCTATTGTCTGATTCTAAATTACTATGACCGAAATTTTCGAGGTACTTAATTAATGTCATGAATTGATATTTGTAAATGCAATAACTTACATCAGTGGCATTTTTCGAATGCGTATTTAAGGCACTTTCAATTCTCTTATCTTAATAAAAATTGCATTCACATAAAGATTGACAATATTAATATCATAGGACAAATCCTGCGGTTTAAAAACAATGTCGATTTTTATTGAGTAAATTAGTGGTGGGATTTAGTAAATGTAGATAGAACTATAACAGGGTTTATTATGTTCTGAGATTGTATTTTTCTAATTGTTATCAAGTCTAAAATATTTTCTTGTTTTATATTTGTAATCATAAGTTAAAATTATAATAATATTATATAATAATACTATTTTATAATATTTATCATAAATGTAGTTATAAATAATAATACAGAGTGTTTCAATAAGAAAGATTAATAATGCGAGAAATAATAAACTTGAAATCATGAAAAAGGTTCATATAACATATATTTAATTCGGAAGTTTCCAAATTAGAACAAGCTGAAGTATGATTCTCACTCATTAAAATCTCTGAATTTCGCCCTGCTGGATTTTTGAGATTGAAATCTTTGCAAATTTTAATGAAGATAATAAAGCTATCGCTTTCAATATTTTCATGTAAAATGCTGATACATTAAAGCATATCTGTTTACTTTTGACTAGTAAAAATGAATTTTCACACTTAAACTGCATCAAAATTGACGATGGCATCTTTATTATAAAAGACAATTTATCATATGCTATGAATGATTAATTTGGCAGATAATTTATCTGTATTTGTAATATTATGATTACAATGTTTTCCTTATTTGCAATGTTGAAAAAGAAATATAGCTTTATCTTAAAGCTATATTTCTAGTTCAAACATGTTCATAATAACATTTCTTCTTTATGATCAATATTATCATCTCTCATATTATTTATCACTAAAAATTGCAACTAAATCCCATCACTAAAATAAATCATTCAAATCAAATTTAAAATTAATTTCATAATTTAGTTTTTCAATATTTTTTATCACGCTATACACTAAGCTTTGCCAAATGTATTAGTTTACTATTTCCAAGACGAGTTACAATCACTTTATGACTCACTCAAAATTTTTAATTCTTTAACCACAATTTCTTATAAACAGAAATATATATATATATATATATATATATATATATATATACTACTGTGTCCAAAAAGTAAGTGTAAGTAAGGGACATTGCATTTATTTCGAAAATTCTTTATTTATTCTTGCAAATCAATTTCGTCTCCTTCAAAGTAATCCCCCCCTGATATAATACACTTATTCCAACGGATTTTCCAATCTTCGAAACAGTTGTAATAATCGATTTCAGGAATGGCCTTTAGCTCCTTCTTCGCAGCGGCTTGAATCTCTTCTATCGACTTGCTTGAGTTTGCTGAATAGCCAGAAGTCGCATGGAGCCAAATCAGGTGAATACGGTGGTTGTGGAACGATATTAGTCGAGTTTTTGGTTAAAAAATCACGAATCACCGTTTCGAGTCGATAGAAGAGATTCAAGCCGCTGCGAAGAAGGAGCTAAAGGCCATTCCTGAAATCGATTATTACAACTGTTTCGAAGATTGGAAAATCCGTTGGAATAAGTGTATTATATCAGGGGGGGATTACTTTGAAGGGGACGAAATTGATTTGCAAGAATAAATAAAGAATTTTCGAAATAAATGCAATGTCACCTTACTTTTTGGACACAGTAGTATATATATATACGAGTATATATGATGAAGATCAAGAATGACAGCTACCAACTACTAGTTGATCGCTTTTGTCCACTTGTCACCTTAAATTTTATCAATATAATTTATTGTTCCAAAATAAGTTTCACGTCATACTCTTTTATTTATAATCTTTAACTTTTTAATCAATCTTTCAAATTAATATATACGTGATGGAGACTGACATTAAATTCAGAAATTTGCCAACTATGGATCCATTGTTCCTCCTAAATGGAGTTACGCGTTACTATCAATTTTGTCAAATGTTTCAAGTTCAATTTTATGTTAATTTCACTTATGTGAAGCAAATTTTATGTTGAACATATTACTTATTTTATTACTGTAATAATCAAGTGGAAAATTATTTAAAAGCGACAGTTTCATTGATTGACAATAAAATTAAATTGACGTTTCTTATTAATTAGTTAGACATACGACATTGTCGTAACGTATGTCTAACTAATTGACATACGTCACTGAATCATTTGTAAATATCTGTTTTCTTCCAGTAAAGAGCTAAGAGAAGATGTCATATCATTGACAACCATGTTGGCGCTAGCAGGTAAAGGTTGCGGCAACGACATAGGATGTGTCGAGCTGGAGACGTTGGTCTCATGGGTTTGAGCGTTAACGGACCAGTTCCTACATTGTTGAACGTATTCCAATGTTCTGCGGTAGGAATCTTGTCTCATACCTTGAGGCGGCTTTATTGGTGAACCTTGTTGTGACTGACTAATATCTCTGCATTGTATCTCCGGCAGCGGTCCACCCTGTTGATCGTGATAACAATGATTTCCATAAGTCCATGCGCAATTACAGTTATATTGAGCCGGAGGATTCGTGCGTGTTTGACAATTATGCGTGCAAGTTTGTTGCTGCTGTTGTATTCTACAGTTAGTCTGTTGAGCGTTACAAAGTTGTGGTGACGTTCTCTTCGAACCGCCACCCCCATCGTTGACCTGACGATGCGTACCACTGGGATGAATACAGTTGTTGATCTGTAGGCAGGGCGTTGTGGCCGATTGTTGAATCTGCTGTTGACAGTTTTGAAGATTTGTCGCAAGCGTATTTATTGATTTACTCTGATTTGCATGGTTCAATGGAGAACAAAGAGGTGACATGGGACCGCATTGATTAGTCACCGAAGATTGTTGAGCAGAGTGTACACTGGGAATCTGACCGTTGGATGTTACCATAGGCCTCGTGCACTGATTGGAGGATTGACTGCACTGAGCGCTTGTATGAGCAATAGTCGGCGGATTAGGCATGGTTGCAGTTTGCTGAGTGCAATGCGGTGACAATTGCTGACAGTTATTCGTTAGCCGCATCTGCACAGTGTGATTGGATGATGTACAAGTTTGATTAGGATGAGCACTGGTTTGGCCATTGGTACCATTACAATTCGCGTTTATTTGATTCGCGCAACTGTAACCCGCATAGTAAGTATGATGTGCGTGGCTCTGAGGACAATTTCTGGAGAGTTGAGCAGAGTTTTGAGGCAGGTTTTGCGGTGCGTGCTGTGGTGCTAGCGCACCAGCCGCGGGGGATGTCAACGGCTGATCGCTTAAGTGAGTCGAAGTATAGTGAGAACTCGGTGACATAACTTGTCCAGTTGCTGGACTTGCCACTTGTCCGCCAGTGACTTGAGACCCATAATTTGGTGGCGGGCAATACTGCAACGGTGGTTGAGTCGCACGTGAATTTGGACATTGGCCGTAAGGCACAGACGAAGGATTCTGATAGTTCGGACAGGGTTGCTGTGCAATTTGCTGAGAGGAATAGCAGTTCTGCTGGTGCGATTGATTATAATTACACGTGGGCTGCACCTGTCGCTGGTAGTGCAACGGATTTGTGCATATCGGTGATTGGCAGATCGGTAAGGGACTGCCACGATAACTGACTTGATTTCCGCCCGCTTGAACCTGACAATGACAATAACAATTTCGAAATTAACAAATAAACTAGCGTAAGAGAAATTACAAATTTAAAGATAGAAAGAATACACAATATGATTACCTGATTTAAATATTGCATCATTTCGTCGGGAATAACCAGTTTGTTCTCCACCATTTCACCTTCGCCCACCTCATCCAAAATCACCTCCTGATTGGGATGAAGCTCAGGCTGAAGCTCAGGTAACTGTGCCGATCTCGGCCTGGGTGGGATCGGAGGAGAAATCCTTTGGACTGGGTTACTGCGAATAGGTTCAGACATTCGTCGATCGTTCGATGGTTGAGTACAATGACCACTCGGATTACTCCAATCGCTCGGCATCGTCTGAATGTTCTACAAAGAAATGCGTCATTTAAAACCGCCATTTATCGGATTTGTGCGACAATCGCAGCATAAAGCATACCTGAAGAGACATATTTTGCGTTTGAACAACGAGATTATTTGTCGAGTAAGGCCCCTGAAGGTGACCCTGATCGATTCTGCTAGAAGTCGTACTCATCTGGCTGCTTCGTCTAGATGTACCTGGACTGATCGGATCGTAGAAACTTTCTGGTCCCGGGCCCATTCTGACGACACTCGCCTGACTGCTCCTTCTACTACTGAAATCTGTCGATCTCATGCTACCGTAGTAAGTGCTAACGGTGCTGTTGCTATCCCTTCGCGGTTCACCGAACGGCTGCAGTCTCAATTGAAGATCGGACAGACTTGTCTGTCGTGTTTGGCCACCACTGCCTTCCATTTTCAAATCAGTGATCCTTTTATTGAGGTCACCGATGTTACCCTGAGGTGCGACACCGCGAAGCCCGCGCATATTTCCTACGCTCGGCATGTTTGGCATGCCTTTAGCGTTCAGTCTTCCTTTCAAACGATTTCTCGATGTGGGTACCGGCACTTGCAATTGCTGCTGCGATTCCATACCGCCGACCTGTAGAAATAATGTCGAGATTGAAAAACATTATGACTAACTTAGCTCTCGAACAAGGAAACCTTAAAAAATCTATATCAGAACGTTTTATGTTCTGTCTAGCAAATTATATGTTTCTCATGCGATCTTCGAAAGACTAACCATGGCACGTAACGCTACAGGAAGATCGGCAATATCTAAGTCATCGGGCTCCTCGTTCCACGGTTCTTCAGCAAGAGCGATTCCGTCGCTGGTAAGAGCACCCATTCCCGCGACCTCGTCATTACAACCAACCACCAATGGACTACCCTGCTGCTGCATGATCCCAGGGGGACTGTTTGCTTCGCTCTCGGATTTGACGCTGGGACTCGAGAGACTAGGTGTCTTCGGAGGCAGATCCTCACTCCTGCTGGGACTATTACCTCCCGCACCCGCCTCGTCGCTACCACCTCCATCACCACTACCGCCACCCTTATGCTTCTTATTTGCATAAAATTCAGCGCCGTGGACGGTTTTGACGTGCTTCCTTAGAGACGACGGATCCGTGTACCTCTTTGTACAGCCAGGAGCTTTGCAAATGTACGGTTTCTAGACAAAAAAAAAAAAATGGAATATTGAAACAAATACGGAATTTTCAAACAATCATCATTACGTGATTATTCGATTATATAGCACATATCTTTTCTTGCTTTTGACAAGAAAAAAAAATATAATACCTCGCTAGAGTGTGTCCTGTTTTGATGTTTTGCTCTATCGCTCGCGTTGCTGAAAGCTTTGCTACAGCCTGGATATTCGCAAGTATACGGTTTCTCGCCGGTATGAGATCTGAGATGAGTCTTGAGGTTCTCCAATCGCGAATAGGCTTTGAAACAACCCTCAAACTATATACAGAAGAAAAGATTTAATTAATTCAGTAATATTAGGAAGATTAAAAAATAATGTCATTTTGTATAAATAATGTAAACAATATGTTGTTTTTTGTTATTTATTATTTATTATTTACTCAATAATTAAAATTATACTCTCTGTAAGAGACCTACTTATTTATTAATTTTTTAACATCTTTCTCGAAGAATTTAAACCGATTTGGATTCGAGAAATATAGATAAAGCAATATTCAAATAACAATTGCTTTTAAAAAGCTTTTTTTCTTTAGGAAATTTACTCCTATGATTTAAAAAAAATCGATGACTGTGATGAGATTAATTCTCTAATTTATTATTTGTTCTGTTTTACTACGTGCGGTTGAGCATAGTCGCCTTATAGAATCAAAACCGGTTAACTTCTTAAAGAAAAAAATTAAAAAATAAGTAAATTGATAACAGTGCAAAAGATAACAGCGTTATCATATCAGCGATAACATTTTATATATTATTAAATACAATCATTATCAGCGATAAAATTTTATATATTATTAAACAATAATAACAAATTATATTAACAAAACTACGTACTGTTTACATTTTTTATAAAAATAATAATACAAATAATACATAATTATTAAATGTTTAATAATACAACTAATTGTTAGATATATAGTAATTGTCAAAAATATAGATTAAGTACAATTCTCGAACACGCTATTCGACAATCAGTATAGATATCGAAACACATAAAAAAGAATACAAAGAAGAGAAAGAAAACGAATCTTTAGAAAAGTGTGTATTCTGCATTAAAAAATTTGTTCTCGATTCATATTGCTAATTCGCAGTCGAATTAATAATTACACATTTCTCGTAACGTAATTTATCGAAACAAATTTGTGCGAGTCAATCTCTTGCCTTAATCTAGCAACAATGTTTATTTTCTCAATGCTGTCTCCTCGTAATACATCACTGGGCAATTTCTTATGTCGCCGCGAATACGCAGCTCAGATCACCATAATTCGAAAGCTCTAAGCCGCTCATTCGTGCCGCACGTTGCACAGTATACTTCATCTCGTAACGCGATTATTCCGCAGCTTTCGCGTTTATTTATCCCTATTTACCCGCAGTGAATTCCATGTATGTACAAACGAGTATTAAGAATATCGAATTTAGTGGCATCGTGTTGTACGAATTAGCTCGGACAACTGCGTTCGACGGTCTCTTTATTCATGATTGGCATTGCATCGTAACGACAAGCGTCGTGTCGCATTTGCGACATCCACTCTCTAATACGTAAGTATTTCAAATATTTCGCAATGTTTGGCGAGCGCGTTTGGAATGCATCGGAAGGGACATCGAGAGAAAAACCGTGACGACGGTTTAATCAAGACGGATAATCTACCTTGTCTCTTGCCCACGGACGTGTCGCCATTTCTAGGAATTTCACACAGCGAGAATGCGTCGTGCGTAACAAGTCGGGACGAATGCATATATGGTTGATCTATGACCATCATTCTTAATTAATCTGCTTAACGCGCGATTTTCAGTGCTCATAATTGTCACTGTTTCCATTGGACAAATTCACTTTCAGACACACCCAAAAACTTTTTTAAAAAGTTATCTAAAATTCTACAATATCTAAAGCCTAAACTTGTTACATGCGATTAACTCTATCAAAATGATTTCCAAAGTTTATACGCAAAACATACAATACAAATTTATTATTGATGTAAATTTAATTTGTTCTTGGTCGACGGCACTTGTGTAGCCACATGATTCTTATTTATTTTTATATATTATTCATACATATAACCATGTATAATAGTATATATCACACAAATAAAATGCTACTTTTTATGAGATTCTCCTTAAGAAAGGAACCTGATTTAGAGCGTCACAAAAATTGATTTTTTAAAAGTTGTTTTAATTGATAATTAATAGCACTATTTGAGAATATCTTCTTAAAGTATTAGATCGAAATTCAAAGTATTTTTCGAGTTACAACTTCAAAAAGCTAGATCCTGATCTGAGTACTTATGTGTTCCGAAATATACACATATACACACACACGCGCACGCGCACGCACACGCACGCACGCACGCACACGCACACAAACACGCACACACACATACATACATATACATATAGTTTTTTATCATCACCAATCAGTGAAGTTCAACTCTTGAAATTTTTAATCGGATTAAAATAAAGTCTGTATTTTAAACAGCAACAACTTGCGCATTGATTATCAATAATCATCAGCCCTACGACTATTTTATTTGATAGTTTATATATACAGATGTAAAATTAATATACCAAGTTCTACATCGATTGTTATATTTATTTAAACATTTTTAACAACTAGTAATGAAAAGTAAAATAAATTGTATGCGCTGAATGCGATGTTTACGAGATTTCTTAACACTTTTCTGTACCAGCATTTGCGCGCGTTAGTGTGTAATTGATTAATACAAAAAATTTTTCAGTCGGGAGAAACAAGTAAGTACTTTACTTACTGTACACTTGTGCGGTTTTTCACCCGTATGCCTTCTCATGTGCACGACCAACATGTACTGAGCCTTGAAGGGTTTTTCCTCCCTCGAGCATTCCTCCCAACCGCAAATAAAGCTCTTCTTGTTGGCATGTATGTGATCGTTGTTGATATGTTTCACGAGATCGTCCTGGTTTGTGGCAGAGATAAATATCAAATTAACATGGATAACGCCAAATCTTTTGCCGAGATATATAGAAATAATACAATATTATTCCATTTTAATTCTCTTTTTCTTTAAATCATTTTAAGAGATATTTCATTGCTACATGTAAAACTGATTAGTTCCATTAACATTCTTTTCTCAAAACTGTGAAGATAATAGCAAATTGTAATTATTCGTGTCACTCTTAGCGCTTGTCATTCGAAAAAATAAAGGTTTGAGATATCGTACGTCCGTATGTTACCTGTGTAGGAAATTCGAGACCGCAATCTCTCCAATGACAATTTGTTTCGATGAAGTCACCAGGTTCATCTCTGAGGTCCTCACTCGGACTAAGACCTTGAGGGTGACTTGGTGGAACGGTAGTGGTAGTTGCGTTGGTGGTCGTTGTCGCCGGTTCCCTCTTAACTTTGGTGGCGGTCCGCTTTGAGGAAGTGTCGGCCTCGGCTGTCACCGAGCGAGTCGACGATTCCGATGCTTTCCTGCATGACTCTACACTCTGTATGGGAAAAGGAAAGAAACACATTTTAATATATTGTTTTATATGTATATTCTATATTAAGATGTTCGGAGAGCTTAGGATCGTGAATACAAGCATATAAATAGATAATTTGGAAATTCGTAATTACATTCAAGTTTCAAACATCCGTTAAATATATCAATAGCAATTTTATCAATTTATCATAAAGTCTTAGTGTATTGAATGACCTATGCAATTTCACAACTATCACGTTTATGAAACACAGTTTAAGCACTTGTTGCAAACCATCATAAATCGTTGATGTTGCTACTCTTTCCTCCTTTTGTACGTATTTTCTCTGATAAAAACTTAACTTAATTTCGAATACTTGATTGGAGGGCGCAGGTGTATATGCAAGTTTCTCCATCATTGCATTATATTGTAATATAGATAGGTTGACAGACGATAAGTATTTACGTATCAATTAAGTTGTACTGAAAAGTAGATTAATGAAATTGAGAATAGAAATGTAAAATGTCACATTTGTAACCCGTTGCCACTTTAGTAAATCTTTTAGAAAAATATTTTATTTGTTTTTTATTGCTACGCGTAATAAATAACTAATAAAAACTTAGATTCACGTCAATTAATAAGTTTTGCAAAAAATATATTTATTATCAGGTGTGAAGGTAACAATAACATTAGTGTTCTCAGTATCAATATATATTTAATTCAATATAATATTTTTGAATATAGAAAATATTGATACATGAAATACATGAAAAATTATTAGTATTTTAATGGTTTTTTTTATCTGGCAACTTTAATATTTCTACAATGATAATCTGGTTGCTTGTGTTTTCAATATATAAATTTTTTATCATTGAAAAACGCGAATCTAGTCAGTTTTGAGAAACAATCAAGAAAATTTAAATGTGAAAATCTTTAATTATACATACACATAGCACAATTATCTAGTTAGCGTAAAAGAATCGTGTAAACATGGATCGCGAGTCCTGTTCGTGTAAGCACGCGACGCGCGTATACGAGCACGACGACACAGAGCACGACGATGGAAAACAAAATGCAAACCGATGCAAATCACACCGGTAAACTTTACAGCGTGTGGACGCAGGGCAGAAAATGAAAATGCCGCGCCTACGTCGGCGAGCACGCAGATGCAAATAAATCAGCACGAGTCCGCCGCGACAATGGCGGTAAAGAGGAAACGACAAAGACGAAGAAGCGATGGTCATGAGTAAAAGAAGGAGGAAGGAGGTAAGATCGGCGGGAGGTAAAATAAAGGTGAATTGGAAGGGGATGGAATCGGACGAAATAATGTGCGCAAGATTGCTTGTAACCCGAGGACCCTCTCGCGAGAGAGTAACTCAATCTTTTTCTCCGTCTCTCTTTTTCTCTCTTCCCTTTCCTTCTCTGTCATCGTTGTTCCATTGTCGCCCATCGTTAGACGAAGCCAGTGAGACGTAGGACGTAAGAAAGGTGAAACGGGCATCTGATAGGGGGTACGAGACCACGATTATTTATTCCCAATAAATATCGATGACGAGCCACCGAGTGCCTATCGTCGTACCCTAGTAATAATGATCGAATGGCACTCTCGGTTCGCTAGCGTAGCACATTACGAACGTATTGCACTTTCTTTCCGTCCAGAGTTAATTAATATCTTGTACGTCATAATAAGCTCGCTGCATCTGATATTGATTAAATCGTGCTTGCCGTCAAAATGATTTAATTGCTAATATACGTACATAATACTATTTGTTATTTATATCGGTAAATACGGAATTTTGGAGCTTACCGATGGCTACCGATGTATGTTTTGAGTTTTTTTATTGATTTTTTCCTACTTACCTCACTTTTTGGGGGTAATCCAGCGTGCGGGCTAAGTGTCGCCGACGAGGTGGAATGAGGCGGCACACCAGAGTACAATTGCGAATGGGGGGACAGTCCGTGGGCATGAGAGTGAGAATGAGGATGCGGTGGTGGCGGCGGTGGTGCGGGTGGCTGCAAGGGATGCGTGTGAGGTAAAAGCACCGCCGCGGCCGCACTTCTCAAAAGGTGGGCCTGTAACTGCTGTATGTGTGGAGCCATGCTAGCAGGATGCATGCCTAATGACGGACTCATTGCTGCGATAGATTAATGCAATAGATTAATTATTATTGTTATATATATATATATATATATATATATATATATACATACATATATATATATGTGTGTGTGTGTGTGTGTGTGTGTGTGTGTGTGTGTGTGTGTGTGTGTGTGTGTGTGTGTGTGTGTGTGTGTATTGATTTACATATGCAAGAATTGCGATTTGTTTAATAAAGAACACTTCTCCTTCTTAGTTATATATGTTACATTTGTATCACGTCATTACGCCAAGATTGTAATAACTTTATAGCAGTAATACATATTTCGAGAAAGACCTTCAGATATTATCTGCAAGCATATTATACATATTTTAAAACAGTGATACATAACCCGCGGCCTGGCTATTCATAGTCGAAAATAGAAAATATCAAATTATACTTGTACTCTTATGCAATAAAAATGAAATAACATAAGGCGATTTAAAAGCCTTGGCCATTTTCAAAATAATTCATACAATTTTTTGTTTAAAATGTACTTATTTCATAAATATATATAGAGATAAAGGAAAAGAGGGAATTGTGAAATATCATTTTGTTTCTTGATAATAACTCGGTAAACATTAACACGACACAATTCTAATCAATGCGAGTTTATTAGCTATGGATTTTTATCAATCATCCGATAGATAGAAGTTCATCGTAATTTACAATTTACTGAAGTGGAAAAAAGGCTACATTGTGCAGAAACGGAGCAAATAATAAAAGAATCGTGAAATACCAACAACTAATGTCATGAAAGACGCTTTTATCTATAAAAAAACATAAATTAATTATCTTTCGTAGATTTTACACTCAAATAAGTGCCACAAGATTTTATGAACATTTCACAAGATATCTTTTATTTAACCCTTAAACACACCGATCCCGTAAAATACATAAACACATTTTCCGGTTTGGAAGACTTTTTCAACTTTGAGAAGCTATAACTTTGATTCCAATCAATACTTTTCAACAATCTTTTTTTCAAATAAAAGTTTAGAATTTCAGAAATGTGATTGTGTAATCGGCATTGCTGAAAAATGATTTATTATGAAGTTATAAAGGAGAAACCATTAAAATTGTTCAAAAATCCACTTTTCCTTTAAAAAATCATATCTTTGCAACAAAAAACTTTTAAGGACTTTAAAATGCGGCGTTTTAAAGCTAAAGAGTTATATACTTTCAAAAAAATTATAACATTGTCATTTCTATTAAAAAGTATAATTATGTTATAAGTAATATGAGGTATTTTTGATTAACTCAGGTGTTTAAAATTGAAAATTGATGTGTTACATGATATATTTCGGATCATGTGCAGAAGCCTCCTTTTCCACAGCACTATACGGCATTGTAACTTTAGACAGAGAATATACGAGTAATATATGCGAACGAACCTGTTCGAACGTATTTTGTCCGTATATATATAAAATTACTCACAAAAAAGTTTCCTCACACACAATGGTATTCCCATAGACCCCAACAAAACTTTGCTGTCGTACTGTTCGAATTCTAATTGACCAATAAAGTTGACCAATTATATCAATCGAAAGAAGAGATTTCAAATGTTTTTTACCCTCTAGTCCGAACCACCTATCTTATTCCGTCTTTACATAGCAAGAGTTCGAAACTTCATATGTGATCTCTCTGACCCCCTTGTGTATTTAAGAGTTAAAACATTTTTCTTCGGCTTAAAATTTTTTTTTAAAACTTAAAACTTAAAACTTTTTAAAATAATTTTTTTTGTCTAATAAATATTATACAACGTCTACAATGAGATTATAAAGTCGCAAGAGAGATACACATGGCAGACGATCATATTCCACAACCGCAACCCACTTATAACATGACTTTATTTGTCAAATTTATACACACATTACAACACACATTAAATTTAATAATATTATTTAAAATTCACATTTATGGCCTTTAAGTTAAGCAAAAATTAAAAAATTAATATGTAACATACTTTTCATAATTACGTAGAGAGTATATACCTGTAAAAATTGCTACATGTAAAACTGAAATTCAACTTTTATATATATATATATATATATATAAACAGTAAATATTAATGACCAGTAACCATTCTATAATGTCTAAATAAACTCTGTAATGAAGTAATTATCTTTTAGAATTTCAACGCGAATTATATGAGATATCATGATTCCATCACTCCAGATATATTCCACCGCTGTCTTTCCTCTAATATGTTATATATATATATATATATATATATATATTCATAATAATACATATATGTATGCGTACGCACGTGTGTGCGTATGTGTGTTTATGCGGCTCGTAAAATTACCTACTTTTAAAAATGGCCCTCAGTTTAAAAAAGGTAGCGTGTCACTGTTTTAAAAATCTGACAATGGGTATTTACAAATATTCAGCAATCGATAAACATCAGATGCTTAATGTTTTAAACGAATCGCTCAAATATGGTTGCGATATAAGAATAACAACGAAATCGAACCGCATGTCCGTTCTTTTGACAATCCAAGCACGATACACCGGACTTCCGGCACGTAGGCCAAGCTTGCATTTCAATCGCAAGCCTCTGTTACGAAACGATAAAGTAAACCGTAGGTTTAAACTAGGTAGGTAGAAACTATTACACTGTGCATACATGGTAACTTGAATAAAATCGTAATCTAAATATGATCTTATTTTAAACATTAATTATATTTGCACTATTATGATTTTAATATCATTACATGATTAATATACTTCAACTTTGATTGAATTAAGAATAAATATTACAAATCATTGAAATACCATTAACGAATTCTAACGAATTTAGTTTATGTGAACTACGATACAAATAAACTTAAATTAGAAATACTAATAATAATTGTATAGAGTAAAGGTGAAATAGAAAAAGATGATCGAAATAGAAACGATGCAGGATGCAGGTGATATGTATTTCACAATGGCGTATGTATCGAAGGCAAATTTAACGGACACGAATATCCTGCGGGTATTCAATGATGCAACACCGACAAACGACTGGCGTGCCACGCCGTCTGAATTTTAATTCGTTAATTACTTCATTTAATCGCAAATTACCGCGTTCTTAACTCGCGAGCACGAAGGTTCCCGCCTATATAATGGCTTCATGTACATACACTGGTACTGTAATACGTCGCCGCCTATCACCTTCGATCGCTCTTAAAAGCGTATTTGCTCGCTATAGCAACATTGACAATGGCTGCTTTGACGCTTACAAACATCATTTTATCTTTGCTGCTTATCAAAGATTTGACAAGAACAAATGATGCTTACAAACGCTGTGAGTGACGGAGAGGGGGGCAAATAGTAACAATTAAAATTTTTTCTCTTCCCCGTACCTATTCTACCACCTACCATCAATACAAAGATAGTTCTTAAGTATCTATTTTCTAAAAAAGCGGTAAAACTATAAAGTCAAATATAGCTAAAGGAGAAGCTTACGATACATATACGATCTCTAAGTAACTTTTTCTTATATTTCAAAGTGGAAAATACTTTTTTTTAATGAGAAATCATATCTTAAAAACCTGCAATCAGCTTGCAAGAGAAAGAGAAAAACATTCTTTATTATTTATCCTCCTCCCCCTTATCAATGCAAACGCAGTTATTGTAATATATTGTACCCTTTTCTATCACCAGAAATTATTTGTTATAATTTACCATAATACTTATCTAGATATCTAATACACATTTTAATAATTAAAAAAAGTTAATTTTTCTTTGTAATATATAATAGTTTTATGAAATAGTTAAGTTGTCCGACGTCCGACGTTGATTGTAATTATAAACAGATATTTTACTTACCAGCGGAGAGATGTCCGTAGCTTCCGCTCGCGCTACTACTTCGCGAACCGTTCACGATAGAAGCCAAGCTGTTAGGACTAAATCGAATCATGCTGTCGATGTCGAATCTATCCGAATACGGTGAACTGCTTAGCGCTCTTTTCCGACTCGCTCTGATCGCTGAGGCTCGCGGACTTCCTAGTCGCGATGATGCTGAAACTGAAATTTAAAGGAGAGACGAATTTAACTTGACATTTATGAATAGAAACTTCCAACTTTCAGTTTCTAATTACTTTTTCAATCCCTCACTTGCCATTCCTATGTCAAACAAACTGATAGAATTTACAATTTAATTACTACTGTCACGTGCTAACATGATCTTCCTCGAATCATACATTTTTAGCATTCACCTCTGAGGTGGTAATCGGGTACATAGGTAAGAAGAAGTTGGACAGAAGATGGAGAAGAACTAAGAACGTTCAGTGTAAGGAAAGAGAGAGAAGGAGGTGGAAGGTTGAAAAAAGAGAGAGAAAGAGAGAGGAGAGTCGAGAAGACCTCGGAGAGAGCCCGATCTTGTGGCTTGAACGTTTTAGTGGCGATTTGCCTGCGACCACAGCGTAACGACGTAATATACAAACCACTTTCTTAAGAGCATGGTGGCGGCTCGCTTGTACGTACCATCGTTGGTTACATGGTGGTTACGGTTACGCTCTCTCGTCCTTCTCTTGGCACTATCAACTCTCTCTTTCTTTTCTTCTGCCCTCCCCCAACCCGATTTCTTGCTCTACCACCGCGGGATTAAGCCGCGAGTACTCTCTACCTCGCTTTCGTACCCCTTTTTCTTCCATCATTCCTTCTCGTTCTTTCCCCCTCGCCCACCCCCCTCCCTCTTTATCCTTCTTCTGTGTAAGGAGCAACGCGATACACAGAAGACGAGCACGAGAAGCGAGCCTACTCCCCTTCTCCTTGATTTCCACTCGGTTGATCGCTCGTTCGCGCACAACGGGTATAAAGTTACTCGCAGTTGGAGATCCCTTTGCTCGCCTTCTTCTTTTTTTTTTATTTATTTGCGAAATCCACTCTCTTCCTCCTTGTCTCGTCGCGCCAGCCCGCACGGAGGGCACCGCTTTGTCCCCTTCGTCGCTTATTAATTCGATCAATGATCAAATTTACGATGGTCAACGGCGGCGGCAGTGGAACGAAAACCGACGGCTTAATTGCCGTGCGGTTTTTCCGCATGACGTAGGATACATGTTTGATAAACGATTTATCGGCTCACGTTACTATACTTGTTTTCTCACAAGTTTGTTGCCGCAATTTTCTGACATTACGTTCAGTTCGGAGTTTAACATTTACAATTGTGTCATTTTTGAAAAATATCAATCAAATTGAATTGATAGTACATATAAAGAAATTTATCATACGACGATCAAATATCCAGATTTTTTGCGTCATCTAGCGGGAATCGATTATCTTATTCATCGCAAGCAAAGAATTGGTTCCACCATATCCGGTTCGCGTCGTATCGCAGTTCTCGCTGACTTTAATGAATATGCGAACGCGGACCCTCCTTCGTTCCTTACTGTTCATCCCTCGCTCGGTCTACCAAAGTACCCTTTTCCCCGCGAGTTCCAGGATCCCGACACACTCGATAAGTCCCAGGCTCTTCGCGCATGCAGGTCGAACATGGGATTGAGACATGTAAATTGGTGCAATCGTCCACTTCGATCGGCGCGACTCCTCCAATGCTACTACGCGAAACATGCCTATAGCGCTTTTCAAATAATTCTGCACACGTGCTGAATTGAAGGCATTTCAATTCTTAGTTTTATATATCTTAAATTCACTTATTAAATACATGATAATCGATATTTAAATTATTTTCATTATTACGTCGCAGAAATATCTTTCTGTTACTATAAAAGATTTAACATTTATCGTTTTAAATGCTTGAATACTTGATGTTAAGACAGAAAATTCGATTACAGTATCATGATTATATTGAAAACGCATATATGTTCATACTTGCAGATATATACATATATATGCACACACACACACACACACAAACATATGTGAAAATTGGGCATAGGAAAAAGAAATTGTTCAAGTTTGAAAGAAAAGATAAAGAGGGCGGGAAAAGGAAATGTGAGACAACCTGTAGGGTAGGCGCTAAGGTGTTAATGAGGTCGTGTCGCTCCGAGTCGATTCAATTATGCGGCGGTGGCGGCTAACGAGGCCCCGTTTACCCTTTCGGTCGTCTTTTAGCCTCTCGGCCTCTTAACCAGTCGATCTCCTACCTGCCGGTAGTGCCACTACACCTATAGCTAGGCACGGCACACATAACTAAGTCACACGTACACACATCAACGTGAACATTAAAGAGAGGATACATGTTATTGGACTTACCATCAATGGAGAACGGGAATTCGGACGATGCGAGGGTGCTGGCAGGACCTGCCGCGTGTAAGAGGTATTCGGGCCCCAAACCACCCAGTCCTGAAAATAGAAAAAAAAGAAGAAAATAATATTTGCATAAAACACAACGATGGATTGGTCGAGGTGATGAAACGGACACCATTCTAGTCGTCGCTCGAAAAAGGAAGTAAAGCGCGTCATTACCACGACATAGATCACGCGCGATGAAATGAATTTGAAGAGCTTTTGTACGTTGGAGGAGAGATTTCCGGCGGAAATGCGGGTCTTCTTTATGAAACTTTCCTATTCGTCGTTCGTCGAAGAAGAGGTAACAGATAGTTCTTGTCTTCTCGGACACTTCTAGTTATATGTTCTATCTATATGTGTATACATAGTTGAACAATTACCGTGTAGTGAGGCGTTGGGACTGTGTGTGGAGGCCTGGATCTGATGATAGAGGTGGTCCATGTAGTTGATCCGGTAAGCGGGATGTAGGGCCGTATGTTCCGCAAGGGGATGACTTCTACGTAGAAAATCACCACCAGAAGTCCCGTTGCCGGCAGTCCCACCCCCACCGCCTCCGCTGCCTCCACCACCTCCGCTACCACTTCCGCCGTTACTCCCGCTACCGTTACCGGGTGTTCCAATTGCCGTCGAGCTGCCGGATAATCTGAGAAATATAAACGTAAACATCAAATTAATTAGAAAATTGCAATTATTATAAGTGCGAAATTAGTTTCTGGTGTCTAAAATTGTTATCTCCCTATATAAATGCCGTTCTCTCTCTTTCTCTCTGTCTCCTCACTCCCTGCACATGATAATTCTCATTAACGAAACGTATTTCTACCGAGACGTGTGTGATTTATAGCGGAAAGAGAAAAAGAAAAGCATTCTTGTTTGACGGATGAAATTACGACACACTTCGTGAACGCGACAAATGGTGCGTGTCTCTTCGTCAAAGCTCCTATTCGCATCGCTTCTTGACGCAGACAGGTGTCTTCCATCAATGGCACGGACGTATGATCAAAGTATAACTTTGTTTGAGGGATAAGATAATGTGTTTTTGTTTGTCATCCTCACTGACGTCACAATGCATGCGCTCGTTTGTTTCGGGGAAAGGAGGACTGTGGTCCAGAAGAGAGGAAATAAACCAACGCGAAAGAGACAGCTCGTTTTGAATGATAGCAATTCGCCACGCTTGAAACATCAGGAAATGATGCGTGTCCGCTGCTTTCAAAGATCCTCTTCCTTCGAACGTCCTGGTTGTTCCGCACTCAGACTTCATTAACAGCAGTTTTATACGAATAGAACAGTGTCTTTCAAGACAGTTAAGAAGACAGTGTGTTTATATTCTTGATATTAAATATTGCAATAATAAATTAATGTATTTCAAATTTACAAGCCTGTGGACAAATTTGCGAGCAGTGATGAATTCTTAAAAATTAAAAGCATTAATTAAAAGAAGATCTATTGTATTCTTTATTCGACAAATTGCATAAAGATAATCTCAAAAGTATTTTCAACTATCTTAAAATATCATTGTTGACTCTTTTGTTTATAAGTTACTCTATAACGTATCATCGCGCTGATACAGTCACGATCATCACCAGATAGTCCATTGTATTAAATCTCAAAATCGTCACAATCAATTATTATTATCAATAATATTCAAAATTTATAATCAAATTATCTAGACAATTGAAGGTCAAACATTTCTCTTCGGGATTATGGAAGAATGAAATTCTTTTAGTTAATCGAATCTCTCGGCTAAACAAAGACAGTATCATGTGTTGAAAAAAGATACCAATATCACAAGACAAATATAAAGATCTAATTAGTCGGTAGTGATTACGGTGCATCGCGAAAGTAAATAGCATCTTGGGGAACAAGGACAGAGGGACGATTGGCGCGTGTCGCAACGTTTTAAGGCGGATTACGATGTTTGAGTCGGTCGTTGTCTAAATATTGGCTCCGTGCTTCCACGAGTTTGCTGTGTAAAGACAACCGGGTCGGCTGTTTGACTTTGCTCAGTGTCCACGGATTTTGATTACTGGTTGTTGGCTGCCCGCTTACAGTGGTCGAATGTGTTAAAACGTTTGTCGCGATACTCGTTGACAGATCGAGGGATCTCTCAATTCCGCATCCCATTCTCATGTCTCTAACGGGAGATCCAAGAACGTGCGAAAACATTTTACAGTGTTAGTACTTTTGAACCAGACATCATAGTTTGTTATAAATAAATTATAAACTAATACAGAAGTGATTGCTACAATTATTACAACAGTTAATTAAACTTATGCAGAGCAATGAAAACATATTAGTGTTCTGAATCAATTGCAGCGAATAATCATTTCTCCTAACAATTTATTCATTTCTTCTAATAAAGACGACACCGGGACAAAAATTAGAATGCTTTGACAGGCTGCTTAGCAGCAGATCCTGGCTAAAAAAGCCGACCGAGAGAGAATCGGGAGGGACCGGAGACACCGTTACAATGAAAACATTGTCAACTCCGCTGGGTTTGGCGTATTCATGTTCTCCATTTTTTTCTTTTCGTACCGAAAGAGAAATGACAGACAGACGGAGGCTGAGAGTTTCCGTAGTGGAAAGAGTGAAAGAAGGGATGTAAGCTAGAAAGAGAAACAGCGAGTTGTGTCTATTTCCAATCCTGCTGACTGCCAGATGACGCGAGGTATGGTTCTGGCTCTGTGATTGCTATCCTTCCTTTCTTTTCTACTACTTTCCTTGTCCCTCACCTTCACTACCGCTTTAAGCGACTGTCACACTCCGCGAATTTTTAAAATAACCATGCAACCGACGACACATATCCAACGTATGTACCTGATTTATTTTCTCTGGTGAAAGAAAAATGTGGCATATAAAAGTCGTAAGAACAAAATATCTTTTTGTAAAAAGGTAAGGTAGTCAAATAAAGCCTACCAAACTTATCTTATTTTTTATAAATTCTATTAATGAAGATATTAAAATAAACTAAGTGAGAATGAAATGCTTATTTCAATCACCCACAAAAATAAAATTATCTAAAATTATCTTCTTATATAAAATAGTTTATTTTGTAGATAAACAAAAAAAATTTTTTAACTCTGACATTATATATATATAATTCTAGGCCTTATTAAATGTACTGTATTTTTAATAAGATCTACGTTAAGAATAAAACTCACAAAGGAACTAAACATTATCTTTCAAATCACTTTTAAAATGATTATTAATCATAAAAACTAAATCCCTTTTTAGGTTTTATTCTACTGTTAAACATCACAATTATCTTTAGTTTTATCTGTATTTAATTTGTTAACTTCTAGAAATTCTTAACCATTCAAGTACAATTTTAGTTTCTCAAAAGTTAGTATCATTGAAAATCGTTATTCTCCCTTACAAAAATGTTTTTTATCGCAATAGACTATGCTTGGGAGTGCAAGAAACAAACATAAAAATAAATAGACTAAAAACAATCCATATGAGTGTAAAAACTTGAATTATTTATGTAACTCAGTTGCAAGCCACACATATAACAAATAAATGGCCATAACAATAAATGTATAAATGGTTCTTATTTATTATGTACATTATTTATAACAAAGTATACTAATTTCAAAAAAATCTAGATATATATTTGTTTTTATAGTTAAGAAGTTGAATAATATTATAATATGTTATAATAAACTATAAAATAATGTATATTTAATAAAATTTCCAATGGTTTTTTAACAAAAACGGTTTATTTCTCCATTTTGTTACAAATTTTTGTTACACTAAATAAAAGTGTTGTTGTCGGCTTTGATTCCCTAGTCCCTCTTTACCTACTTCCTATGACACATCGCTTAAGTATATATTCTAGGTATAAAGCGGGTTTTTAAATAGTACATTTAAAAGTGGGCCTTATTTAATGCTGGGCTTTATTTGGCACCTTATTCAAATTGAAGATTACTTCGATTAACAAGACAATAATCATTTAACAACATGAAATGATACTTATTATTTATATGTATAATCAGTTGAATCGTTTTTTTAAATTGAACGATTCACAATAACCCATACAACACACAACACAAATACATTAAACACACGTACGTATATAGTACGAAAAAAGATATGCCTTATCATTCCTTCTTTCTTTTGACTTGTTGCTCTTATTTTCAATTATCTCTGTTTCCGTTTTTTTCAAAATACGGGTTCTCTCATGCATACGATTCGTCCACAGTTCCTTTCTCCACTCATTGCTACGCCCAGACTCTGCGTCCCCGTTAAAACAGCCCTCACCGACACATAAAACTCGAGTCGTTAACTCGACACGCCGGAAACCGACACATCTATCTTTATCTGCGAGACTCATCCGCCTCGGAAACCCAGGGATCTTCAAATTCTTATGGCCATCGTTCATTCCTTTTCGGCGACGCTGGATAATAGTGAATTTCATTAATTTCCGATGTTTCGAAGTTTAGACTCTCACGGTCATTCTTTTTATTTGTAACTTCCAAAGCAAACGCGATTTACATTAATTTAGCGTATTTTGGATGATAACAGTAAACTTTTCTCCTATACATGTGCAATCCAACTCATTGCAGAGTTGTACAGCAAAAGTATAGCTTTTTTTTAGATTTACCGAATAACCAAGAATTTCTTCGAAATTTCGGTGATAATGATTCAGTGATCGTTAGGTAGACACGCGACGTCTCGGTCGGTTTAATCTTGAAAGGCAGAAAGAGGAGAAGAAGAGTTGGCAAAGCTGGGTGAAGAATTAAGGTTCGCAAGCTCATTAACGTGACTCGTGGTAATGAGGCGAGCTAAGCGGGACCATCTGCCTGGTTTTCCTGTTGCTTCGAAACTTGAAAAAGAAATATAGAGACCGCGACGACGGAAAGAAGCTCGTGTGGGTACGAGAGGCAAACCGAAACGGGATAAAAGGGATGCAGCTTAAGCACGAGCCGAAAGCCGATCAGCGCAATGTGGTAAGGCGAGAGATTAGGCCCTCTCCAAACTTCATCCCACTCTACGTCGGATATGCACAAGTCGATGTAAGATGACTCCTTGTAATTTGTCGAATGATAATCTTGTGACTTGTCAAAAAATTGACGCCCCGTAATGAGAATTGCATCTTTATGGTTCCAAGGAATTCCATATCATTAATACTTGCATTATTGGTTGGTTAAGTGGCAATTATTTTTATTATCCAAAGTACAAACGAGCTTTGACTCAAGAGACGTTGAAAGTGCGGTATATTCACGAGATCTCAAGTTATAATATTTATCGTTGTGCTGTTTGCCGAACATGCTGTCGCGAGAACGATGTAGAAAGAGGAAGGAAGCCATATGGAGCGAAGACTGCGCGACAGCATGAGTGGCACGTGCTTCAAATACGACCATGAAAGAGAAGAGAAGGAAGAAAGATGGAGGTAGTGACAAGGAAAGTGACATCAAGAGATTATCATTTTTCAATGTGTATTATCGCTATTCGTTACTGTGCGCAATTATTTCCTTGGCAAGATTATTTTGTAGAAACCGTTTAAAGTCTTTGACGAGAAAATGAAAATGTGCAATACCATTGCATTCAATCCATTTTTCTTGTGGATTTCTACGGCGGCTCACGCCACATAAGTCAGTCATTGATATCGGTGGAACTGAGCTCGAAGTAATTTTTCGCAACTCTGCACACTCTTCGCGAGTGATCTATGGTCGCGATCCTGGCTTGAAGCCAGAATCGCGTTTTCTCGACCGAGAGTGTCGGCGACTTGGACACCGTAGTGAATGTCTTAAGCCCCTACTACGAAAAGTCATGAAACGTTGCGAGCCTAAAGGTTGGAATTATTTTCGATGAATACACAGATATAGTTCCGCGCCTGGCGCTTGTGCGCTTGGTCGTATAATTTTATATTTAGCGCACCTCGAGCCCTTCGAGTTACGCCCTTCTGAAGTGAATTCGTGCAACAAGATTCGTTATATGCGTGAAATTCCAAGAACTTTCTTCATTGTTTATAAAATTCTTAGCAGCATAATATTGTACAAGTATTCGATCACGAATATTCTAGAATATTCATAGAATTCGTATGAATATTATGAATATTCGTACGATCATGTGCCGTTTAAGGCTATTTTACAAGCATGATTTCTATACCGATCACATGTACGACCTGAGAAATGGTAATAGAACTAAAGGACGACGAGCGAGACTTGGGGAAACACGTCTTGTGCCAATAAGATTACGTGCTCGAGAATCGGGCGCGATGCTTTCGAGACGAGTTCGGAACGCGGGGAAACTCGATTACGATCAGGCAGAGCGTCGTTAATCAAGGTATTTACACGCGAGATTGGTCGCCGATCTATCGATATGCGAAACGTCGCGGTGGATCGATCGGAGCCGCGCCTTCGCTGCAAATCCGGCCTAACGGCGCACTATATGCTCGCTTGTAGTGTTATTTATAGGCTATTCGAACGCTGCATAGCGCGCGTCTCGAGTACGTGCGTTTAATTCATTTGAGTTGGAGATTCGTCCTCGTAGAAGACAGACCGTGCCGCTCGTAAGTTATGCACGAATTAGCGGGGACTATTAGTAAGCGTCGGGATATTTTTCCTCCGAGATTCTAAGATTTAGATATCACTGTAGGCTACAAATGTATTCCGCTACCGCTACTTCTGTTTTATGTTTATATTATTACATTTGCATGAAAATTTATTACATAGAATTACGATTAAAATTTACAATCTGCAGATTATTGTAGTTGATATCAATCACAATTATAATTAAATAAATAAATCAGATAATAAAAATTAATTTTCAATATGGGATTTAAATCAAAAATATAAAAAATTGATTTCCAAACAATTATTTCCCTTTACATCGTTTAGTACATTCTATTGTACAAGTGACGTGAGCAGAAATTTTGTCGCTACATATACGAGCAACATTAATTCGCTTTTTGTGTTTTCGTGAAAGAAATTTGTCGCACCAACAGCTAGATTTATCGCGGTTCTTGACCAATCTCTGTCCAATATATCTTGTATGATCGCGAAAGAACTGCCAAAGCAATATAGAATCTAATCTACTCAGCAGATAATGTAAGTGTAACTAAAAAAAATGTATTAGAAACTGTACGTGTGTAAAGTGTTAAATAAAGAAAAACTTGTAAAAAGATTAAAATCGTGAATTATCGAAATATAATCAAGCAGTATATTACCTACTTTCATATACGGGAAGAATAATATTTTTGCTAAAGTATCTATAGAGCTAATTGAATACAGATTTGAAAATAATTTTGTTAGACATTGATAATAATTGTAAAAGACGTTCAAGTATAAATGCTGCAAAATAATTTAGCGTACTGAGAATCAGCTTAAGTGTCCAGTATAATTATTTTGATGATCTAACAAAATTATCGAGAAGTTGCCACAGAAAATAAATTTTAAAATTCTTTAACTTTTTTATATTTCTTAGACAATAGTAAAGAATTTTCTATGAACAATTTGTAATGTTAAATTGTGACGTTAAGAAACTTCAAAATATCTTATATTAGGGAAAGATGAGGCAAGACAGCGGGGTAAGACGGGGTATCCCTTGTTTCGCGCGATTCGAATACAGAAATTACAATCGAGCATACGTGTTAGATATAGCCCCTCGGTCGTTAAAAGTTACCTATGAACCAGCGAAGTAGAAGTTTTGTTACTTCAAGTAACAAAAATTTACTAAATTCGCGCGCGGTGTGTATGTCTTTGTTTTACAGATGAACAGATAAAACAACAATCGTACTCATCAAGTAATCGAATAAATAATATTGATTGGAACCAAAAAACCCTGATCACATTTAAATATTCGCGAGCAAGCTACTTCAACGGCTAATCTAAACCAAACTTTCCTACGAAATAAAAGCGGTATCTTTCATACCCGATATGTTGCATTGCAGTAAAAGCATGTGTTTCTAAAACAAAATTTAAGCTATAAGATAAGAATTTAGGCTACAAGATAAGAATGTATTTTCTACTTTTGTAAACATTGTTTGGAAATTAATTAATATTGATTAGACGAGAAGGGTAAAACGGGGTAGAGAAAATTAGACAGAAAACTGTGCGACGAGATTCTGCATATCCTATCTGGCAATTAACCACAGCTACTCACAATGCAGTATTTCTCTTTGAACAGCCAATTAACAAAGTGGACAAGCAAGTGTCACTCAAACAGATTTATGTCTGGTAATCTTACCTATCTTACCTATGGTAAGAATGTCATTTTAATGTCATTTTGTGATCATCGATTCATCATCAAACCTTAACTACCTTGTCTTGTTCTACCTTGCTCTATTAATTAAAAATAAAAATAAATTTACTAACGTATGTACATAATTTGGAATGCAAAGTCTGACCATCAAAAAATAACAAACTAAATAAGAAGGTAATTAAAAAAGAAAACAGTTTATTACGATGGTAAAGGGCGATTCAATAAAAAATCTGAATAAATTTTATTGTTTAGTAACATTGTAGTTTTTGACAAATTTTAATGTTACAATAGTTAAGCTAAATTATATATTTTTTTTAAATTATAGATCCATGTGTGGAATAATTTAAAATTACAAATTATAACAGATTTAAATGAGATCGATGCAGCTGGTTAAAATTTTATTTTCGAATTAGTATTTGATGTCCCATAAACTTCTAATGTTAAAACTAAAATAAAAACTAAACTTTACATTGATAAATGTCTGATTTTTACATTAAATTAAAGAAAATTAACACATTATTTTCATTAAAATAGACTAAAACATTAAGCTGATCTATAGAGTTTGCACTGAAAGAAAATCTTACTTTCGAACTGATATTTGAAGACCCTGAATCTTTTCATCTATTAAATCAGTTTCCCCCTGTTTTCAGCTACAATCTGAATCTTTTTTTTATAATTCATCAATTTTATCCACAAATCTCTTTATTTGAATTCATTTATCTCTTTTTCTATAGGACCATGGTCTGTTTTTAGCAACACTGCACACTATGCAAAAATGCGTACCGAATGATGTGTCTTTCCCTGATTTCTAGGTTTTCCCTGCCCAATTTCAATTTCCAGGACTTTTCCCGGTTTTCTCGGTTTTGCAGGTCTGTGGCAACCGTGCTTATTTTCAAATTAATATCCAATTTTCTAGCTAAAGTTTTAAACACTTTTACAAAATCATTCTTTTTTGTGTAATAAATATTTTTTTAATAATTCTATTAACTATCGCTAAATTACAGTGCAATACTAAATATACTTTTGCATTTCTAATGGATCTGTATCATTTATATTTGTGCAATAAGATAAACCTCGATATTACATTTCGTCAAATATTCACTTTATCATGCATTCATAGATGATTTATAGTTAAACGGTTGATCCTGTAACAGGATATGTTAAGGTAGTAACCGAGACGCCTCTTTAATAAAACGTTTGTTACTTTACCATGCCGACACAGCTGAAACAAGCGATATACCCGTAGGATTCGATTATATAAGGATACGTCCCTTCACAAGTTTCGTACGTGTGACGTTTACTAATTTCCTTGCCCTTCAACTGCAGCACAGAAACTATGTCGTTGCCTCTTTGTCGCTTCTACCTTTTCAGGTTTCGGTAAAATCGACATGCGAGACAGGCAGGTAACGTTGTCTCCGTCGAACAGGCGCCACTAACGAAGTAATTCGTGCGCAAAATGTTACACGCTGTAACTTGCATTATTCATCGTTGTAACTCTTTGACAATAAAAAACCGTTTCATCCCTTTTGTCAAATATCGATATTTTCGAAATAAAGTCTCTTTATAGACTTTTATAAACTTTTTTAAAAGCATTAACTGTTTATTACCAAAGGTTCAGATCAATTTTGGATATAAAATCTGAGATTCAAAACAATTAAATTTATCTTCAAAGCAAAATGCATATCTACATATAAAATACATTTTATGGCACATACATATGTCAGTTTGTAAATAACTACAATATTTACAAAGTAGCGTGTAATATTAACCAAGGCATCCTGGTCGCAATATTTATTCAACGATTTTCGGAAAATGTGAGACAACGTTTCGACAAAAGAAAAATAAAACATAACGATATAGACGAAGGCTTTAAGGCGAGCGGAATGCGCTCATCGTAAAGACAGGAAAGATCGGCATCCGTAGAGAGCCGCAGGTAGACGAATATGGTGGGTACATCGAGAGCCGTGACTAATGACTCTATTGACGGGGATCGAAGGACGTTTATCGACACGAAGAAGCTTGTAAAGCGGTACTCATTTTATATTTATGTTTATCTAAACATTATTTGAAAAAATTTGTCTCTTTTTGTATTATAAGAAAACACAACGCTCTTGAATATTTTTCACGATTTTCTTTACATTATACATCGAGGGAAAAAAAAAGAAAGATTTTTGATCCAGTAATAAAGATTTTAATTATATTTTCCTATTCCCCTTTCTTATTCTCTCTTTCTATCTCTGTTTTTTCTTTCGTGCACGGGGAGTTAGAAGAGCTACTGCGTTTTGTCACGCTTTTTAAGTAGAACGCCCCGAGAACACCGTAACGCGCACGTGATTGCCTCGTACAATTACCTGCGAATCTCAACCCGTCTCTCTCTTCATCTTCGTTGTCGGCTTGGCGCGAGACGTATATCCCGCGCCTAATGTACAACATGGCGCGAACATGACACAAAACTACAGAGAGCCCCTTTTTTATCGCGACGCCACGCTTCATTCCGTCCACCTGAAATTACGCTCGCTCTCCAATCTCCGCTCACAATGTAAGATAAATGACGGGCTTACGCTTTGCTATCGGCATTGCTGAAGAAAAGCGATTGTAATATTGAATTTATCGAGCGAAACATCTTATTTTCAAATATGTGAAGTCATGTTTACTCGTGATGCTATTTGTTTCATAGAAAACGAAATAACATAAAAACTTAAAAATGTTCTGCTAATTATGACTGAAGATAAATTCTCGTATGCACACATACATACTGTTACGATGTCTATATTCCGAAGATTACATTTCGCATTTGACAAATATTCCTTTTTTTTTAGACGGTACAAATCTTCAAGTACATATTTATATATAATTTATGTAAATATTTAATCTCGCGTTACGTGTACATTTGTTCACCTGAATTTCCCTTAAATTCTTTTATTCCATCAATTTCGTTACACGTAAGAGAATCGTATACAAACGACGCTGTAATCGCATGCGTATGTTCACGCGAGGCAAGGTCAGTCCAAAAGCGTGAGCCTACAAGGTTCCCTCTTTTCTACTTTTCCATCTCTCGAACCTTACCCGTTTGCGCTCTAATAAAATGCGCTCCGCTCGTCCCTTCTCGCAAAGCCCTCTTTACATTTACATGGTCGGGCCGCTCGAAGCGCGCAACTACGTGGACGTGAGGACATCGCGCTCATGAATTTATCTCACGTTCTCCACTACCAATACACCATGATGTGTTCGAGCGCGAAGAAGAGAGGAGGGAGGGAAAGGGACAGGGCGGTCTTGGTATCGCGCTGAACGCTTCCACAGACAAAAAGACTCCAATCAGAAATTTTAAAATTAATCAGCAAGCTCACGTTTACGATTTTATTATGTTACAATGTCGTATGCGTAAATGAACGATTTTGTTGAAGCGTCTAAAAATTCACTTGGCCAGATCTGAAAATAATATTACTGGTTCATCAAAACAATCATGATGGATTATATTCAAACATGATGGACAATGCTGTAAAAATTTCAACATTCCAGCAATCAGTTTGAGTGTCAAACATAATTATTTTGATGGTTTAACAAAATTATTTTTAAACTCTGTTTAGACTCTAAATTTTTAAATACTTAAAAATCATTCTTTCCGTGTAGATTTAATATGATGCCGACTGTGATCGCGCGTGAATAATAAGTCTATTTCTTAATTAAATTATTTGTTCATTAAACCCGAAATACTTATACATATAGCTTTGTCAATTAGTGAAACGCTTCAAACAAAAATTGTCATATGTACATTTTTTTAGAATATTTATTGAACTATTTATTAGAACAATATCTCTTTCATTAGCGAACATCCTTTCAAAGGCGAAGCAAGTCAATTCTAAATCGTCGTAATCAGCCGGTTCACGGTTCGACGTGTAGAAGCAAGGATGCACACTCGATGCTTGCACTTGCATGCGATACCGAGCGAATTGTAAATAGTACGGGAGAGGGGAGGGGGAATGGGGACTGGTACGCGAGCTACGCGTCGGTGGCGAGCGAGTCGAAGTGGACCCAGAGGGGGTCCCAGGGCCAGGTCCAGCCGGGAGCGCTGGAGGAAGAACGGGCGGAAGAAAAAGAAAGAAAGCGAGGTGGAATAAGAAGAACCGAGACACGCACAGGGCTGCCAGGCCGCCGGCGCTGAGCCGCGCGTGTATCCGCCCACGTAATCTTGATTGTCGACACACCTCCACCTCCGTCGCCCTCCACCATGAAACGCACCAACACACTTGCATGCGAGCGTGAGCGTGTATCACCTTCTCGATGTATCGCGGATACATATCGTGAACGCGAGTCCGGAGGCCTCGCCGGGCACCTTGTGCACGGGCCCAGATGCAAGCCGCGCAATAGGCACCAGAGGCGTATTCGGGATCTGGAAACTGCGTCGTAAAACCGTTCCCATAATTGAATCAGCAAGATGTGCACAATTGTGATCGACAAATTACCGGAAATGCATGTGAGTCCGATACGCAATCGAATGCTTGCGATCGGATCTTGCTTAATCGGGGTGGTAGTTGCATACGAGTATTAAGCAATTTAACTCAATCATACGGCACAACATAAATGTGAAAAATGCATATGATCGATAAATGGAGAATAGGATATATTTACAATCGCCGATAGTGAAATACGCTATTTTGCTATCTCGTCACGTGGTCCATTCCGAGAAGCTGCCGAAGCATGTTAAACAATAACAGATTATTTGCGCGATGACGTTTGTCGACAAATAGTTTTGTTTGTGCAGATAATCCATACAATAATATGATACGATATATGCACCAATCAGTCGACAAAAGTGCTAAGATTTCGCGAAGCTGATCATTAATATTCAACGTGTCTTTTCGAAATAGCACAAGGCAAGCAAACATGTAAAAAAAAAAAAGGTACGAATTGAGCTTACTTGCGCTTTGATGCAATTTGCGTCTATTTCTGCATCATTTATATCATTGCTATACATCCCTTTTTTTACGTGCCATACCGAGGTCCGAGTGTGCATTTCACTTCGTTCTTCGACTTCTATCTGACTTTGTGCGGGTGTCTTCCCTCCCTATTCGCTGCGGAATGGAAGCTTAGACAGGGAAACAAATGAGAGGCCGCGGACTATAATGACGCGGACAACGGGAGGGGAAAAAGAAAGAGGGATAAGAAATTGGATAAGAAAGTAAGATGGGATGTGGTAGTGCGTGTTCAGTTGCATTTGCGCGCGCGCGCTCGCGTGCATGTGCGAGCGTGTGCGAAAGCGCGAAAGGGAAGAAAGGAAGAGGGAGAAGGGAGGACGAAGCTAAGGTGGAGGATTTATGAACGACCGAAACAGCCTGCGAACCCTAGGCCCTTCGCCTGCTTCTCTTCCTTCGCTTTCTTTTTTCCTTTTTTTTTCCTTTCTTTTTGTTTCGTATTCCGACCTTAGCGCGAGTAGTAATACCTGGCCCTGTGTTGCCGCCGCGCCACATCATGCCGCGTTGTGCACACGCAAAAAGCACAGTTTTATACCCGTCTCCTCGCTCTCCATCGCTCTTTTCCTCAACCTGCATCTTTTACCACCGCCTATCTCTTTTTAAGTTTTACATTGTCTCCATCATGACGAGTTGTCGATTCGATTATGCACTTCGCTCCGTAGTCTTGCCGCAGAACCTGCGGTTAACCACGATCACGTGCCATTCTCGAAGGAAAAATCAATTTCTTATGCAAAATTATTGTCATCTCTATTAAAAAAAAAAAAAAAAAAATTGATTACAATTTGATTGTTGGCATTCCGTTTTTGACACAAAACAGATGTCAGTTTTTCGTATGCTAAATTTTGCGCGACGAATAGGAAACCGGTCATATCGGAAGCGAGAATTGCGGATCGTAATTTCGTAATGCAAGGATTCACCTGTATTAAGACGGCAGTGCGGTCTCTCTTAATTAATGCCGCATTACTCATAGACGCCAATCGAGTTCCGAGATCTAAAATCAATTTAGATCCCCGATTCGCGATAGCTTCTACCCTCCCACGAAACTTTTCGCGGTACCTTTCGGTGAAGCCGGAGAGCACACTACGGGATATCGTGCTCTCCGCATCCATGATCTCCGGAGGGGAGGAGCGACAAGAGTGGAACGATGCAGAGGAGCACAGCCGACATCGGTGTTGTTATTGCTGCTGCTGCTGCTGATGGTGGTGGTGGTGGTGGTGGTAGTGGTGGTGATAGTTACGAGGATCCATGGGGCCTTACGGTGCCCTGTGGTATAACGTGGGTAACTTAATATTCCGGGTAATAAATAAGAGAATGCGGCTCTGTCCGCCCCACAAAAAACTTCCCGCGGGCCAAAGAGCAAGACGCCCACGTTTCTCGTAGTATCCACAGTCCAGAGTGGCCCGTCCACCCACCTCCTCCACTTTGCCCCGCGAGCGGGAACTTTGGAGGCCCCGCTTTAACCTTTGTGGCCCCCACGCTTAACACCCGAACGTTATCCCGCCGCGGCATCGCGTAATTAAGTTATTACGCTCGCAGGGTAACCGCGGCGCAGGGGCTCTCGCTCGCTGTACGATGAATATACTGCTGTTCCCCTTTCCTCTTTCTATTGAGAGGAACGAAATTTCTTACGCGGAATTTCTTGCAAAAGTTTTGCGAGTGATAAGTGCAAATGTTGCTGTATGTATTACATATTTATAATGTGTCTTTACTATATTTACCATTGAGTTTTTTAACAATTACATATATGTACTAATAATAACTTAGAAAGTATCAAGACATATTTATGTTATAAGTCCAGCTGTCTAATACGAAGTTTAATGTAATGACAAACGTTAAATGCATAATGAAAATACGAGTCATTGATGATGTACGAACATGACGATTACCTTTAAAAAAAAAGTAAAACATTCCGTTTCTCATGATCATATTTTCAACTGTCATTAATCATTCCTCACTTATCTTCCGTTATTATGGAAACGTAATCTACTTGGATAGAGAGCAGGTGTTCGAGTGTGCTAAAAGAAGAAGATCACCGACACACGAAGCATAGCGTGTACATACAAGCTGACCGTTAAAAATCAACTTGTATAACTTTCCCGTGGGCGAATGCTTAACCGTCATTATCCGCTTGTATTCATTTTCGCCCTGTTGCCAATACATGTGTAGTTGGGTTAAGACAGGTGATTCATATTATTTACGAAATAATCATGTATTCTCTGACATTGTTGCCATTTTAAAAAAGAAGAGAATTTATATAGGCTATTATCAATTATAAAACCTAAAAATGTATATGTAGAATGTATTGTTTGGATATATATTTTTTTATTATAAATTTAAACTATTACAAAATTTACAATCGAATATTTATAAAAATAAACATGAAGCAGAAACATGAAGCGTTCATCAAAGAAAACTCGTAAAATTTTGAACAAATTTGCTATGTTTACATATCTTAACAATATAATAATTAACAGAATGTTCATAATTAATCGGTTTAATTTTAAAAACAAATTAAAACAAGACGAAAAGTTGTCAATAAACTTATATGTCTCTTATATAAATTCCGAACGGTTGAAATGAAAGCACTTTAATCTTCGAAGAACATACATCATGTTCAAGTACAAATTTACATACGATATAGACTAAAAGTTTACGTTCCTTTTTTTTTGCATATAAAAATGTAAGAAAAGTAACTAGTGATATCTCCGATGATGTCTAGTTGGAACTACTTCTCTATTTGCTGACTTATTTTCTCTATGTCATAATACTGAATGTACAAGGGCTCCTCTCAATGCACACGTCTAGAATTGTGCATACAATACGCGATACACAATTCGTATTTTGCGTTGAGCCTGTTCGTCATTAAGCTGATTCAAGCTATAGAGACGTGAAAGTTGAC
Source organism: Solenopsis invicta (assembly GCF_016802725.1). NCBI lineage: Eukaryota > Metazoa > Arthropoda > Insecta > Hymenoptera > Formicidae > Solenopsis > Solenopsis invicta. The sequence goes on along the minus strand of NC_052668.1, from coordinate 9,862,333 downwards.
GAGTGCGCAGTAGGATAAAGTTAGCGAGCAACGAGGAGAGCAGACGAAGAGGCAACGAAAGGGGGAAAGAATGGGAGAGCGCAAGAAAGAAGATAGGAATGCCAGTGCGTGAAGCCTCCTGCCTCTTAGACAACATTGCCTTGGAACCGCGTCTCTATCAGGCATCATAAATAATTCTGCTGCGCCAGTGTCTCGTCTGTTTCGTGCATATACATGTACGTATACTCACACGTAAATACATGCATGTACACACACACACACGCGCGCGCGCACACACACACACACACACACACACACACACACACACATATATATATATATATATATATATATGTATGTATATATATGTATATCCTATACAAGTATATTTCTCTTCGTTTCTCTTTCTTTCTATCGCTTCTTCCTCTCTGTGTACTCTCTCAGCGTTTTTCGGATACGCCATGAACACCTTGAACACAGTGGCATGACTGTATCTGTGGACCGGTTGGACTAGGAACATCTATGTGTGCGTTAGGCCCTTTAAAAGAGATAGCACTCGAGAGATGGGAAAAAAGAACAGGTGAAACCTGCCGAGGGTCTCTCGGTCGATCGAGACTGCTTCGCGGTCGACTTCGGATCTTAATTCTATACGTTACATTACAGTATTTCGTTATTTCTTTAAAATAACTGCGATGCATCTTAATCTGTTTTTTTTTATCTGAATATATAATTTACATATTATAAATAATGTTATAACAATTCAATAGTAATTCACTGTTTAAAAAAAGGTTTACAGTTTCTGAACGTAAACGTGACGAAAGTTTGGATTTACTTTCTTAATTCGAATCTCTAGTCAATAAGCCGAAAGATATTCTTCGTGGAAAAAAGAAAACTGATTCTCGCGGATAATGTACCGATCTTACTCACTGGTTCGCGCATATGCGTCGCAAGAAGCGCGTTCTTCGTTAGTGCCACTAATTACGAACCGACCGAGATTTCTCTCCGCCTCGCCGGTCTTCCCCTAATGAATGCCCTAGTAAAGATCGTAAAAAAAACATACTGTAATGCTAAGAACACAAGACCGAGGGAGTGAGAGAGATAAAGAGAGTGAGTGGAACGTAGAGAGACGGGAGAGAAGACAGAAGGTGGTGTACAGGGGTGACGGCGGTACGGCGGCGATTGCATGTTTAAACTTTAATTACCGATTAAGCACGTGGCAGAGATTACGAAATTCTCTCCGGAGTAATTATCGCCGTGCACGGTGCGAGTAGCGATCGATGCGCGATCAGTGGCATAAGATGGGGCGCCGTTATCCCTGTCGAGGATTCCCAGATTTCACTTAACCGAGAACTTACGATTCGCTCTCCGATGCAATCTCCGACGAATTATACTCTGCGATCTTGCGTATATAATCCCGCTATCTCCCACTACCCGCACATCTTGTAATTAAATTATTTGACGCGGAATAAATAATTCTAAGGCACGCGCAACGTCTTTTTCGCCGTTAATTAGTTGGTGCAATGCACAATGCGCTGGCAATGCTTAATTAATCGAATCGATGAATGTCGTCGACATTCGAATTCGTACGCACTGAACAATGGTATTTTCTTTGCCAGAATTTTAATTAAATTTTGATTAACAAAAGTGTCTAAAGAGATTTCTGAACAATTGACAAGATTGATAATTATTGGAGCCGTATTATCTCATTCCTAACAAGTCCTATTTCATAAATGAGATTTTCTTTGAACGTCTTTATCTCTATTTTATAGAGGTCAATCGTATCAACGAAGCCAATTCGAAAATCATATTGGTACAATCATAAACAATGATAGAAGCGAAGCAAATGCGGCCTATACAGTTCTTGCTGATTATAAAAACTCCTTAAAAATTGATAACCATAAAAATATAATTTTAATTAGCTATCACATATTTTAAATATTTCTAGACTAATTTATGCATTAATGTTCCAATGAATTTAGAAAGTCGTGTTTTTATTATGCAATTAGTGAAAACATACCGCTATTCAATGGAACGTTGTCGAGGTAGTTACGGAGTCGAGACACGCGATCAAAAGAAAAAAAAAGAGAAAAAAAAGGATATAGGGATTGAATGCTGGATGCATTCGAAGTCGTCAATCGCCGTCTTCCTATTGGAGGCATGTTCGCGATTCCAAGCGAGCTTCACTCTAGAAACGAAGTCACCCAGGCGGAGGTCTTTATTCGAATCGCGAAGGCGAATCACGTCCGCGCCGAGGAGCGACATCCTCTCGTAACAAATATGTATCTCCCTCGGTCGGGCCCTATATTCTCCGTATATCTGCGCGCATCCTGCACCCGTAGGGCCTACCTGCGGCTACTAACACGAGCGCGACTAACTAGCGTATGTACACGTTCCTGTCGGTTCGACCTACCGGTCGTTTCTACGTTCGTGTTCCGGTAGCAATGATTATGATCCGATTTCCACGCGATCAATGTAGAGACTTAGAATTACGAGCAACATTATCATATCTTTTACTAATGAGCTGAGATAATAAGTTTGTAAGATTTCTTGTTTTTTCATTGTACAGAATAAAAAAATTGAGAAGATGAGAAAGAATAGATAATGAGGAAACATCGTCCGGCCTGTCCAAAAAATAATTTATGTTTTGGCCTTAGTGTATTTTTGTAAATGATGTTAAAAAAATCTTGTCGTTGGAAGATGTCCCAAGTGTTAGTAAAACGGACTAAGCTCAAATCTGACTCGAAGCTTTTCCTACGACGAGGAAAGAACTGGACCCCGTAACACAAAGAGATGTCTGCTCCGACGACAGAGTCCTCCAGCGCGGGTGTGCGCATGCGTATGCTTTCGTCTTCATGATTGCGTTCGTGTTACTTCGGGTATCCTCGTGCCCGAGTATTTGTCCCAAGGGGTCTTCAAGAAAGACAAGGATGGCGCATCTGTAATGTTTACAGGTCTTAAAGATGAATTAACGCATCTGATCAAAAGTGAAACTTTATCACAACTGATTGGTTGCTATATAGCTTCAATTATCAAGATGCGAGAGATTCGCTATTCATTCTCTTTCTAAGACGGCCTAAGATTAGGATTGCAAGAACCTCGCAGCATTATGCAAGAACATACACATACTGATTTTCAGAAATAATTACTAGATATTGCGACGAATTAACGTTTCTTTTTAAGTAGATCGATGATTGGAAAATTACTTTAATGAGAAAGTATAAGAGCGCGTAGTCAGAAAGATGGAAGACAGAAGTCAAAACGAGGCCTAACAGTAGAACTCAAGCGCTTACTTATTCACCAACCGTTTTTCATTCCACCGAACCTTTTTTAATCGTAACCCTTTGCGAAAAGCCATTCGAAATTTTTATCCCGGAACACACCCTTTGTGCAGGTGATATTAGTGTTCCAACGTCTTTCGCTTCTTTGTTTTGTAAGTGGTGGAAGATTTTTAAAAATCTGACACCACATTAAGACCTGGGTTCACCATCCGTGCCATGTTTCAGTCCTGAATAAACGGGAAACTCGTCAACGTGTTAAGCCTTATTAGCGAACCTTCCAGGCTCTGACTTCACGAAATGATGCGAGGCAATCTCGAATTCCCGACGGAAGAATCTTCCCGGGCGCATGTGTGGAACCGGTACAGAACATCTTGGGCGTTTCGATCGTAACGCCTCGCGAACGTAACGACTCCGCATTCCTACGAGAAAAATGTCGACCGGGAATATTCCTCCCGGGTCTCGCGCGAGAAAGGCGCAGAGGACGTGGAGCAAAAGTCAGAGGAACGAAAACGAAGGCCGAACAGAGAGAAGCTCGCGATGTCAAGAGGGAGCGAGAAAGAACGGGGCGAAAGAGATCCTCGGAACTCGGCTTCACACGTGGCGACAGTCGCGACGTTATTCACTCGTGCGCGCGCGTACGCATGTATTTATAGCAACTGGCGCATTGTCGGCAAAAGCGAAAGAGGGAGGAAGATGAAGAAACGAGATGAGATAGAGTTATGCGCGTGCGCGTGGAGATTATTGGCGTTAAACGCGTGGTGGTAGCGTGGTCTAGGAGTCAACGTCTTCCCTAGTGATGATTAAGCGATAAACGGCCTCATCGACAGACGGGACTTGAAATATCTCTTTCACATTCATGTATCAATATTCTCTGAAATGGGCATGAAACAAGTATTTCCAATTAATCAGCACGTAGATCAATGATTCGTGTTATCGTGAAACAATTGGTACCGATTGGTTTGATCGTTCGATCGAAGGGGGTCCTCATCAATGCACCTTCATCTTTCCATCTCGATCGCACGAATGAACGGTCGATTATTGCTCGTTGTTTTCACCGCAGCCAAATCGAACCGCCGATTGTTTGGCAAACAAACGGGGGGGCTCCCGCAGCTTATTGTGGGACCTCGATTCGATTCCCGACCTCTTCTCCTTCTTCCACCGCAACGCTTTCACACATACCCTCTGTTTCCTCGCGTGGCTCGCGTGACCGTACAAAATAATTATATTGTCGCGCGATAAAGCGTGCCGATCCTGTCACTTCGATTTAGTTATGCTCCCTTTCCATTGAAAATGAAAATCTATAATGCGAAAGAGTAAAAGAGAGAGAAAAGAGAGACGTGCATGTATTTTTTTATACAAAAAAAAGAAACCCGCAAACGTCATACAGTTGAACGATCAATTTCCGATTAAGAAACAATCTCTGCTCTTTTGCCGCTTCAATGGTGATTCTTTTGATCCTTCCAAAAAATTAATCAAAAAATAAATAATGCGCTATGTCTTTATAAAAGTTAATATAAAAATATTTTGCAGAATATCTGAAAAAAATTCTAATCCTCTAACTAACACGCACAAGCAAACCAACAAACAATGAAAAAAGGAATAGAATCTAATAGAAACAAAAGTCGATATCCAATAACATGGAGAATAAAACAGACGCTCAATGTAGATTCTAATTACAATAAATAATTTATGTGAGTAATATACGTTTAAACATTAGTATATTAATAACGAAATACTCATTCATCGCTGAACGGACTTTTTCGAACATAAAAATCGAGAGAATGAAAACACCGTATGTGTTCTCGATTGACTGCCATATTAAATTGAATTGATTCAATCAACGGGGAGCAGGTTAACCGATCCCTTCGCTTCATTTTCTAAACGTGGGGACACTCGTTAATGGCTCAAGACCACTTTTGGTAGCAATCAATCCTTTCTTTCGTCAAGGCGGAGTAGCTTTGCAATGGCACACGCCCCATCTTACCCGCGATCGATTCGCACTATTATTCACGAGAGCGCAGAAACAATAACGAGGAATTCGAGGTGTCGTAGGTAATTTGAACGCGTGGTCGAATCCATTCTATTGACTTGTCAAAAGTGTCGTGAACGGCCGTTCGTCTGTATATGCAAACTTTTAACAATACTCCCGAATCGAATGGATTTCCGGTCCGCTGATTTGCAATGCAGCGAAATTAAATCGCGGCTAGCATGATCACGAATGCTTGAATGTTTGCATACAACTTAATCGAGCGTACATCGCGTTCGCTGTTTCATGTACCGTTCACCTTTTGTTAGGGACTGGTAGTTAAATCATTGAAGAAACAAAAAAAAAGAGAAACCCGCTAGGAACACATATATTTGATCTTCTAACGCCCTGTTGAACTGATTCACTTTTTCTACCGTTTCTCCTATTTGCATTTGAGAAGAGTGCGTTTGACGAATCAACAGAATGTTGACGACGTACACTCAGATTATCACTTTTGTTGCATTAAATGCAGGTTATTGCAAATCATGTGATGAGTATTCAAATTCTTCTTTGAAAGATTTCAAATGTTTTAAGTGTATAGAGGTTTGAGTTACTTGAGATCTTATATATTTGAAACTAAAAATTCTTAATGTTCTATCTTAACAGCTGCGTTTTAAAGTCCGGCAAACATGTGCCGCCCAATGCGGAGAAACTTGTAAATGTAAATTCATCTCGAAAATTATTATTTAGTACTAAATCCGCTTTCGACCGTTTTTCTCAATTCAAATGTCTTAAAAATTTTTCAATTTTTAAAAAATTAGCATGAATATTATACTTATATAATAATAACAATATCGTGCTGATTGAATAATAGTTAAATCTTCGAGCTGTTCAAATGTTCAAGACTTTTAAAATTTTTACTTATATTTTGGTTTTGAACCATATTAAAAAAAAAGAAATTTTCATATATTTAAAATGATTTAATGTGTCTCGAATCTGCTACTATAGATAATAAATTGTTCACAAGTATAGCATCAAATACAGATAAACCAGAATAAATTGAAGAGATCTTGCCCCCTCCCCTTCTTTCCTTGCTCTATCGATCGTACTTGATATTCAAAAAGAGTTACAAGTTGCGAGAGATGTGCATTCGATCGGGAGAATGAGGAATCCGCGTCCGCAAAACTATAACCGGAGTAACCGTGTAATCACGTAGAGATCTCTAGTTTAGTAAAGATAATTGCGGGTTGTTCGTCGGACATGAGCATGCCTTCGCCTGCTCATAGAGGACGACTCGACCGGAGGGGGCGGAGGGTGGCGTATGCGCCTGTCTCGTCAGAATTAAGAGATCCGCATCGCACATTCCATGCGTAATTTCTTCATCGTTTCTTTCCGCGGCTCATGAACGTGCGCCGCAACGTGAAACGCAGGAATCTTTAGCCAGCGGGATCTGCACGCCCGTCTCTTCAGACTGACCACCCTCGTTAATACTTGACGTCGAAACGTTCAGCAGGCCTGAAAGAAAGTTGCCTTTACAACTTTCGTATTTCCTTTGTTAATGTTTTTGCATACGTCTCCATGATATTCTTGTTTTTTTTTTAATAATTTTGCTAATAAAAGACAAAGGCATAACCGACGCGAGTGATACCGAGATTCGCAGAGCAGCGCAGTTACAGCTGCCGGTGGTCCCGCATGGCCGCTGACTTTTGCGATCGCCTCGCCGGCGCAGAGTTTAACAACCAGTAATTGTCCGGCCTGGCCTGTCGGAGCCGTAAAATCCGAGCGAGAGCAAACAACCCGTTGCGTTTCTTCAGGATCGGCTCGATGCTCTCTGTCGCCCTGAAAACACAATATGTCTCGCGCGTCTCGCGTCTGGAAATATCTAACGTCAACTCTCACGAATCTCTCCGATAAATATAATTTCACAGGAAACAGTGTAATTATTTTCACTCTGAAAATATTTGATAACGCACGCACTAATCTCGAGAGTCAAATTGGCAATAGCAGCAACAAAGAAACGTACCGACTTCATTTGAATAATGAATTTCTGGAAATCTTCGTATATACTACGCTGTTTTTTTATAATCCAAAAATTCCTGTCGCAAGTAAGTGATAAATTGCTAGCGATCTCGCTTTATCTCTCATGTTTCACATCTCTCATCCTCATTATTAATAGTTACGCGGTACCGTTCATTCCATAAGGTAACAGGTTTTCGAATTGGATTAAACTCCAAGATTAGGCTTGTCTCGACGTAAGCACATTTCATTGCAATTCGAAAATTGTAACAATTCACAGATAATTTATACATTGCTTTCTCGCATTATTAATCATTATCAATTATATGGTAGTATATACAGCAATTATGGTAGTATCGTATTTCCGAAGGTGAGTGATATTTAAGCTCAGTTATATTGGACCGATCCGTTGCGAGCTACAGCCATCAAGAAAAATCATATCAGATCACGTCTATAATTGAACCTTTGTTTTTCCTTTGTCTCCAGTTCAATTGAAGTTTTCGCGGCTGCGGAGACGACAACGGCGCGGCCGCCGACAACGGTGGTCAAAGGCGTTTGCTTTGTCCGTCCAAGGGATTGCAACTGTGAATTACGTTACGATTGGCGCGAATGAAGTCATTACGCTGCGGTACTCCAGCGCAGCGCGAGCCACGTGCACAAATGTGTCAAGTCTTAAAATTCACGATCGCCGATCGATACGGAGAGAAACGCTTATATTTTCACACTTGTCGTTTTCGCGCAATGTCGTATCTAATGCAACAGTCCCTATCGCCGATTTCGATCGCTTTACATATTTATCTGATCTGTCTCGTCTTATATACAATACATTCTTCTCATGCTGCTTTGTATAGCGTCACGTCTCGTAATGTCGAATTTATTCTCAGTTTGTTGCACAATCCATTGTTCTAGGCTTTCCACGATTGAAATAAGCTTGTCGCTAAAAGTATTATTTACGATTATGAACCCAGCGTATTATAAACAAATCAACAAAGTGATATATATAATGAAAAGTTGACATTACGCATTTTTAAAGAAAGCAAATTGATGAGCGTCTTGTTGATACGACGTTGGACAATCTTAGTTGCTGATTATCTTCGCTATAATACGTTTCTTTATTTTTGGTAGAACGTAACTCTTAGCCGTTAACATTATCTTGCTGATTTATAGCCATATTAGACGCATCTATTAACATCTACCCAGACGAAGCGTTCGCTAATTACTCGAGCAACACAAGGCGCCGATCGTCGTATATCTCGCGCGAGTTAAGAGTATCTCTACATCTTTAAACGCGTACGCGTGCCTATACAGGGTGTCCTGAAAAATATCTAACGTAACAATTTGTTTTCATGTTACTTTTAGGTTGCCATTGCTATTTTTAGTTACCTTTCCCGTCACAGGTCGATGGACCCTGTGACTTTGTCTCATGCTTTTGTTACATTACTCTCATATCTATAAATTAAAAGTATTTTTTAGCTAAAAAAATATGTAAAATCAATATCTGAAAGCAAGATAAAGATAAACAAGAATCAAAAATATTTTTTTTCAAATAATTAAAATTATTTAAAGAAATTATATTGCAATAATTCGTAAAAAATAACAACTTTAAATAAAAAAATCCTTAATTTTTTAATTTAAATTTCAAGCAATGAAACAGTGAAGTTTTTTAATTGACCTCTTGAAATAACAAAAAAAAAAATACAATATAAATCGCTCCAAAAAATTTAATTATTTAAAGTATCAAAAATCGACATTAAAAAAAAGAACAAATTATAGTTTTACAATCAATTGAGCAAAATTTTATTTAAATTAAGAAAATAGCTGAAAGCGGTTGTAAGTGGATTTTAGCTCAATAATAATTTTCTAGTGAATTTATATACATTTACAAGTTTCCCCAAACTGCGTGTCGCATATTTGCCGGATTTTAAAACACAGTTGGCAGGTAGAATGAGAAATGCAATATCACCAAATTAAATTGCTAATAAATTTAATAATTTTTCAAAGTTTTTTTTATTTGAACAATATAAAATGATGGATACAGAATTTATTTTGAATAGAGAGAGGAGGTGATATTATAAGCCGTATATGTATATGTATAATTAGCACCACTATTATTTCCGTTATTAGGTGATAAATTGCTAGTAATTACTTTTGGAATCATTTGTTTAGTAGCCTGCCGTTATATAGTGGTGCTAATATGCCAATACACAATAGCCGACAATTGTTATAAGACATTTTTACTTTTGAGCATTTCGAAAATTGTTCAAAGTACATTTTAACATTTAATTATACCTACATACTTCCCTATTGTTTTTAAATTTGAGCATTTTATCATATATGAATGTATGTGCATTCAAGTGTTTTTTTATTAATAAACTTTCTATCCGCTGTTATACACATTTTAAGTTTTGTAAAGTTATTCAATAGCATAACAATTTTTTATCATAAGCGTAGAAACGACTACAGGTTTGCGTTCAGATATAAATATTTCTGAAGTGTCATTTTAACTTTGTTGTTTACCAAATATTAAGGATAAAATGCATTCGGGTGTACTTGGATGTACCTGCGCGATGTGATTGAAGTATTTTTTGTAGACGATCATTATATCATCACCCAACGTGCATTTCGCAAAAAATTCATGTTGCTCCTTCGAAATCTACACTCAAAACATAAAGAGGTGAAAATTTTTCGGTAAACAGCTTGCGCAACTAATAAACGCTTCTTTGGTCAGTCGAAGACTGCAAGAACACCCCGAAAACATTGAACGTATTTATTTGTGCATCTGTGCTGCATAGTCCTAAGCGTTTTTCATCCCCACTCTACGACGAAAAAGAAAGCTAACTCGCACATGGTTTCAACAAGGTGATGCAATGTGCCATACGGCGGCGAAGACACTCGACGTTTAGAGCAAAACGTTCGGTACAAGACTTGCCGCGGTACCAATTTCAACCCCGCTCACTAGATTTAATGGTTGCGAACTTTTTTCTACTTAACAAACACAAAGTTACATGTAATACAAATGTTAGTTGTAATTTCCTACTCAACAATGTAATTGTTACATAACGAGTCAGTTATATAACAGTTGCATTGTTGATATATATAAGAAATGACATATAAGAAATTTTTTCATTATAACATTAATTTAACATGATAGCGGTTTATCAAACCGTTGTTTACCAATAGTGTAATTTTTTCAAACGTTACAGTTTAAAGGTTAAAACTTTACGGTTATATTGAGAGTCTTTCTAACAATTTATTTTAATAAAAGATACAATTTTATAGTAAAATACAGTTTTTTAAACAAAACTAATTTTTGAACTTGTTTTCTGGTGATTTGTATTACAATCCCTATTCTTCTTTCACCCATTATGCAGTATCGCCACATTTTTATAAATTCTAAGTAATAAATATTTCATAACTTTGAGTCTAGAATAATAAGTTTAAAATTTGGACCGCGTGCGCGCCGCCGCAAAAGAGAAAGGGGGAGAGGGGGGGGGGAGAGAGAGAGAGAGAGAGAGAGAGATATGTATATGAAAATGTCAAACATAAATATGAGATGGCATAAATCGGTCACAGAGAATTTTAGTAGTAAATAATAATTTTTATAATTCCCTTACGTAAAATTGTGCGTCACATTTTCATCAGACTTGAAACACAGTTATTGTATGATGCCGGAATAAATAATAGGTATTATTAAATTGACGAGCAAGAGTCTAAAATTTAAAAATAGTTTGATAAATCGTTAAAATTTCAATAAAAAAATATTGATTATTAACAAAATTATTGAATAAAGTATAAATGGTTGCACATAATACTATATTCTCTATTATTATTATTATTATTATTATTATTATTATCATCCTTATCATTATTATTATTATATATTTATTTATATAAATAATAATAATATTTATGATTCTCTGTTTGTTATTTTAATATCGTTACATCCAGAAAACCAATGCGATCATGCACTCGAATTTCTATAGTAAATTGTAAACGTTCAGGATAGTTAAAATTTTTTAAATATCATTTAAAATGGAGTTGCCATTAATATGTTATCTACATATCTATAAAACAAATGGAAGATTAGAGGGCATTCTCGCAATGGCCTTTTCCTTAATATCTCATAAAACTATTTCCGATGCTATAAAAATGAATCCATGAGTATGCTAAAGATCTATTTAACTTATTATCAAAAATAAATACCTACCATAGAATACAAAACCAACAACATCGCTGTCAAAAATTTCTTCTTTGGTATCGTGATATTTTTAGAAATGTAATCCCATCTCTTTCTAACACTTTCTACAAGATTTAGAGAGATATTTGTAAAAAAAGAAACCACATCAAAAAATATCATAGAATGATCTGAATTCAATGTGAAACCATTTAATTTGTTTACTAATTCAAAATTATTGTTTGTATTACTAAAATATTTTGATATATTATTCTTGATAATATCATGTAATAATGCCGACAAGGATAAAGTTAGGCTATTTATCAAGAAAACCATAATTCTGAGAGGATTTTCCTACTTGTGTATCTTTGACAACCCATAGACTCATGATAACAAACCATCTGTGATCAATCATTTTTTATATACACCAGAGTGACACTAGAATCAACATAATCACTCTTTTTCGATCGCGTTAGAAGAGCACAGTTTTTTTAGAGGGTTATTTTCTATTCTAACATATGTATTTTGATCTACTAATATTTGATTAAGTTTTCCTTTGTATTCGTTTAAGTCTTTAACTGTCTTTACTATCACATTGCCCTTGTCAGCTCTAGTAATCAATAAATTAAGATTTTTATAAATTTTTTTGTAATATTTGTCCACTTCATTATCAATTTCTTAGTAGTGTTGTGAAGCAAGTGAAAACAATACAATTTTTTAAGTATTCGAGATTGCATCATTTCTGATTGGATTGCCGAAATCATCAAAAAATTTTGATATAATCAATAATTAACATTTAGCAGAGCTAAGTGAATCAGGCCGATAATGTCAGAGTAAAAATAAGAAATTTGATAAACAAATGTAATATTTACAACGCAATGATAAAAATAAGAACTTTTATTCGAGCCGACAAGGTTTGTCTAATGTAAATTAATAATCTTTTCTTTTTAAATAATGTATTTGTTTTTAATAATTTGGTTTTTATTGTTTTTCTTTTTAAAGTATGACAATAATGTTGTAGTTTAATATTTTTTTAAAGTATTATTTTTTTGTTTTTAAATTTATTATTATTCATTGTGTTTCATTATTTACTGCAAATTTATTATATTTATGTATAATTTTATATCTGAGACTCGGTTATCTTTACATTAGTACGTTATAGACCTGACTGTTCAAAAAGAAATCACTTAACTTATGGACGTTAAAAGTCTCTCTTTTCTGCCTGTATCTTTTATATTATCTATACTATCTATATAATGTAAAAAAAGAACGTACTCTTTTTAAGAATAAGTCTGAAGAAAATATGTAGCAATTATAATTAGATACGATATGTACATCGTATTTAAGTAATTTGGCAGCATGCATCACTATGAATAATGTAAATGTTATTCGTCACTATTTTAAATTTGTAATATCAAAAGACATTAAAGATAACTTTAATGTAAAAGGTCCAAATGCCTTTCATGGCATTGTAAATATTATACTATTTTATCAAATTTCTTATTTTTATTCTGCTATTACCAACTGGCTTGGCTCACTTAGTGAGCCTAATAAATGTTATTGAAGGAATAGACGTATTAAGGAGTCTATTGTTTTATTTTCAATAATTTTGATATACCTTTTTCAATGTTTTTATTAAATTTAATTATTGTTTTCTCTATTTTATATTTTATACATATCACATATTATAAAGTTAACTATATAACTTTGTGTTTGGTGTTTCGTAATAGTGATTACAAAAAGTTAATTTATTGATTAGTGAGTTTTCTGCGTAAAAAAATAGGATTAGCTATTACAAAAAAATCTAAGTCGTAAGTATAGCTATTTGTTGTAGTTAAAGATATAGTTTTACGTGCAATTTTAATAACAAAACATTTCGTTAAAATTTGACTATAAAACTTATTAAGTACACAACAAAAATTTATCGTTATTTTTTGTGTCTGCTAAAATATTGTTCGTCACACATAGAATTTATAGGAGCAACATTTTAGCAATTCTACTAGAAAATTGTCTCTGTTATATAGATTAGTTAACAAACATATGCGATATCACAATACTTGCTAAACATTTATCTACCTTTGTTAATTTTTTGCAGCTGAAAATTGTGGCTGTATTTGCAAGACCATATTTTGAATGAACGTTTATGTGCTCTTGATATTAACTCAATGAAGACGATCCGCGAATTTTACGCATTTATTTATATTAAAATAAAATGGTATTGAAGCACTTAATACATTTACATTTATAAATGAGAAATCTGTTGTTTTGTTGACGAAGCAATTATAGATTGAGCGAGAACGTAATACTATTTCTGCAATTTAATAAAATTCCTAACGTAATGAGATATTCCTTACTAATTGTTCCTTTTCGATATTTATACGAATCTATTTATCTCTATTTTTACATTATAAAATCACTCACGCATCTTTGCATTCTAAGCAGTACCGCGATTATTATAAGCGATATAAATAAACAATAGAGAGAATATATAAATAACGCTTGGATCACAAATATAAATTTGATTTTTTTTTGTTTTTGAAAAATGTCGGTAATCGCGTAACGAATCTCTCACATCTCGAACATGCTGTGCGGTACTCGTTAGGCTGGCGATCTTCTTGCCCTCCCATCTGCGAAAATCCCGTGATTGTCGTAAATTAGCGGTCACGATATCTGCGGGCCGGGATAATTCTCTTTCGATCTTATATTCAGGATTCAACGTGGGAGGACGTGCGGAGGAACATTTTCATGTAGTGTTTGCTCTTGCGCGTTGCGTCGCGATGCTTTCACACGCGCGTTATGCCGCACGTAGCTCGCCACGCTATGCGTCATTATCGGACAACGAACGCAATGAAATGAGAGAACTGGTTCTTTGCGTTGTGTCCGTCCGTCTGTACGATAGCCTCTTGCCACCAGTGGTTCCTCCATTACGGGACGAAACGTTCGCGATGTGCCGTGGATCCGTGAAACTCACGGTCATTTTGCTTGGTTTGCAACTTGGATAGACTTTTTATTATTTAAGTCATTGAGAATGATATGGTATTAAAATCAACGAAAAATAATAAATAGATAATAAGATTTTTATATTAAAAGCAAAATATATGCAGGAGAAATAAATAACAATCTTGCCAGCATATGTCTTTCAGTTTCATTTCAAACAAAAGAAAAATTATAGAAAATTCAATATACATTATTTTTCCGAAGGAAGAATTTTTGAAAATTTAACTGAAGAAAAATAACAAAAGACTATTCGCATACAAAATGTAAAATATATTTTAATGGAACAGATAAAAATATTAAAACTAACATCACATCACATGTAATTTTTTGTTATTTTCATTCCTTAAATGTTATCGCACTGTTCTATATGTTTTTATAATTTTATATATGTTTTTATTATAGTTTATAATGTCTATTATCTTTTGTTCTCTTTTCACTTATAAATCTTCGTAAATAATTATGGCCATAAATTCGTAGCATTTTTTCCTAGTTACAACTGTAGATTTGGAATTTGTACATCCTCCTTTCCTCGTTGATTAGATATTTAAGAGCCTAAAATTTTGAAACACTATAAATTATTGCAATATATTGATTTCAAAATATCTAAAACGGTATTCGTCTGTAAATACGACGTAACGCATCATTAAAAATACAAAACTACCTAGATTGAAGCTATATTCTCTTCGATACCTTCCACGTTCAACGCGCGCAGTCATCTCCATAACAATAATAAAGATATGTCTTGCTCGAATACTAAGTGTTCAAAAAAGCGACGAAATATGGTTTTTAGTTATACAGCTTTGTAAGGTAACCGTTCAGGAATAGAAATTAGGAATTAGATGTTCCGTAGAGAGGGTCTAGTGAGCCCGGGCACGTCAGTGAAACTCGTAGAAAAGAAAAAACTCTGAATAGCTGCTACGGTCGATGCGCATACCTGGACCAGAAAGGTCCAAAACATTAAAACCTTTTCATCCATAGGGACTGGAAAAACTTTTCCAGGAAACGGTTTAATGTGCATCTTTTCGAATGCGTTTTCGAAATCTGTTTATCGGAATTGTTTATTGTTGGTTATTAATAACATTTTATTTTATCTCGTTCTGTATTTAATCACACTTTTTGTAGTCGCGTGTGCCTCCTCGGATGCATAAAAAATTAGAATAAAAAAAAATAATATATCGTTTAAATCGTACTCACCTTTTGCTGAAATTGTAGCCACTCTATCAACGAAATCATATTTCGATTATTTGCCAGAGGTTTAATGAGAGCAAGCGCAATCGGCTGATTGCCCAAAATGAAGAGGACGGGAAATGCTACTATGAATCACGTGGCACGTAACATCCACCGGCACGAGACGTCTTCATTCTCGACGTGCGCAACGAGTCACGTTGTTGGATGGACTAACTCCTCTCCCTCTCCTTTCCTCCCTCCCCCCTCTCTCACTCTGTCTCTCTCCTTCCCCTTTTTCTCTTTCTTCTTCTCTTGCTGTTTCTCTTTTCCTCTCTCTTTCTCTTACTTTCTCTCTCTCTCTCTCTCTCTCTCTCGGTTCACACAACTCACGTCCAGGCAATCAGGTATGATTGGCCCGATCCACGCTTTCGCACTAACCACTTTATCAAAGCCGTTCTAAATAAACCTGCATTTGATTACACCCCGCGCCACCTTGTCGTTATCGGTTCTTATACATCCTCCATTCTTCGCACCTTACTATCGACTCGTTCCGCTTGAACAGAAAAGAACTATCCTTGTCGTTTATCTTTTATACATATTTCATAAAATTCGGTTAACATTTTCTCTGTATTATTCATTAGCGTCTCTCTGTCTTATTCCTAGTAATGCCTTTCTTTCCAGGTACCTCTTCTAGACCGAATATAGAAGGCACTTATCGATAATAATCACTATTGTTTGAGTTCTTTGTTACTTAAAATTGTTCCATCGCTGCGGGATATACATATGTATATCGACTTTCGTTTTGAATGCAAGTCTCAAAATTCTAGATTATGCGCGATAGCAAAATAGACAAAATCTATCTGTTTTCCTTCAATATCAGACGATAAGTTACTCGGCCACAGTTGTATTAATCTCTTACTACTCCATATTTTCTGTCGCTGATTAGCGGATGATGTTACGGCTCGATTGGTTTAGGGCACAAAACAGAGGAATTATCACACATCGTCGATGATCGCTTCTGATCGATCGATCAGTTGATCGGTCGATTGGTCTGTCGATTGGCGAACGCTGCGGAAGTACCACTATAATTTGCAAGGTTACTTTTCGATAGGCCGGCCGCCGAGCAACAGACACCGGTGGATCAGAAATAATGTTCGTAGTGTTGGCTTGAAGCGCGTCGGAACACAACTGAAGCGGTAGGACCACCCAGTCGGTCGAGAGCCCCTCCGTCCAGATACAGTTCCACAGCTATGCCGTACAAGCTCTCCCACTACTGCCTTCTGCCTGGGTGCCGACACGCTATACTCCCTGATTGAGCTGGACTCTAGCAGGTGCCTCAATGTCTTACTTCAGGGATGGAAGATTGGTTTGGCAAGGAAGGCAGAGGAAGGGAAGGAGGCGGCAGAGGGCGAAGATATGAATTGAGGAGAGGAAGATGAGAAGGAGGGAAGAAAGAAAGAAAGAGAGTAAGCTATCTTTTCAATGATGACAGAAGGCAAACGTCGAGAGGGAGAACCGACGGAGAATCGACGGAGATACTGCACTTTTTCTTTCAACGAACTTTGGAACTTGCAAAAATCGCGAAAACAATCTGCTAGAGAGAAATGTTGATATCTTTTCGTTACAATATGTTTTGATCTTTCTGCGCGCGCGCGCGCTTTTTTAATTGTACTCTCATACTATCTATTATATTAGTAGCTACGGTACGAAACGATGCTCGACTCCACGTTGCGCATCGACTCGAATCCTTTAATGCGCCAACATGACGTCGCGCCCATTTCAAATATCAAATGCTAAATGATTTAATCCTTTTCTTCATCTATCGATGACTAATAGATGGGGCAATCAAAATTTATAATCAGAATGAAATGTACATTTAGCAGATATGCAGTGCTACGTTGTGCCTCTGAGCAAACGACAGAGAAAAATGATAGATGAGCGCATTCGTTCGTAATTTTGTCTTCTCAATAATCAAGTTTATTTATTGCTCGTTTCAAAGATCTAGATCATCCACGTTTTATGCACAGGCAAGTACCTGTGCCGGTTATCGTGAAACGAGGAATGATGCATCGGCACTACGCGTGTGGATAAATCGCGCCACACCCCCGTTTCAGAGGGAACCAGATTTTCCAACGATTTCGATCGTTCCCGTAATTTCGCGACTTACATGCATGCGCGCGAGATTTAAGTATAAACCTGTTTACGACGGGGGTAATTCTACGTCGTCGTGCTGCCATAAAGCCGTGGCGTGCAGAGTTCACGGTTACAGGGTCCAACTCGTTCGTTCTCTCTCCCTCTCACTCTCTTTTTCTCTTTGCTTCTCTCCTCTCCTCATCTTTCCTTTCCTCTCACTCACACTCCTCTTTGGTGCAGGTCTTACCGAGCTTTATGGTCAGAGTCATGGGATCGTGGACTGGCTGGATCCCATGATCGATGGAGCTTTGGCTTAACCCCTCTAGTCTGGACCGAACTCTTGGTGCCTCCGGCACCAGTACTGTACTGTCTCTTCTTCTTTTACGTGCTCCATTGCGTTTCGCTTCCTTTTTCTTCATTCGTCATCTCTCTCTCTCTCTCTCTCTCTCTCTCATTTACAAAATTTTCTTTCTCGCTAGTGGACGACGAGAAAATGTGTTTTATAGAGACGAAACGAGGGTGAATTACGTTCACAAATCTGTCGCAGTAGATAATGATTTAACTCGTACTGAAGGTGTTTTTTTCTCCCTTTCCTTTTTCTCTTGGCAATTGTTTTGATTTATGTATGTACGCCTAAAGATTCGCTCGAGAATTTGCGATTAGGTGATTAACGACAACTGATAATATGGGGACAAAGATAACACTAATAGAGAAGTTAAAAAATTTTATTTTTTTAAATTTATTATAATATTTTTATTTAGCAATTATCATTGCGCATTTATCCTTTAATGATTCAGTTTATTGCTTTAAATTGGATAATTAATATAAATATAATAATATAAATATAATAATAAAAATATGAAAAGAATTTAACAATTAGTGTTAATTATATTTATAGACTCACGTAATTTTTAATTAGAAAAAGAGAGAAGCATTATTTTAGAAGGAGTTATTTGAATAATTTGGATCAATATTAAAGAAAAGAAGGGATCCATGAAATAAGTGTGAGTTGATATATCTTATATAATTCACGTTGAATTCTAAGAGTAACGCTAAAATTACTTCGTTACAGTCCATTTAGAATAGTTACTAGTCATTAGTTCACTGCGTTTTTATAAAAACTAAATTTCAGTTTTGCAGGTAGCAGCGATTTTTACAGGTATATACTGTTGGAAAATATGTGTATTTTTGTAAAAAAATTTGCTGGTTAAAGCTTTTGTGTTAAGTAATAAATATATTCATGTGTAAATTTAACACATATTTGCTATGTTAACTGAACTTAACAGATATAAAATGTAAAATTGTGTTACTTTAACACATTTTGTTAAACTATTTTTATAATTTTACATTTTGTATCTGTTAAAATTTACAGAAAAAGAGTGTTGATATTGCACTATAACAGATATGGAGATAACTGTGCCATACTTTTTTACTATTTTTCTGTTAATTTTATCATAAAAATTATGTTAATTGTACACACAAGTAACTTCAAATTACGATCAAAATGACATTGCCTTTTCGTTGAAATATTAACGTAATATTAATGGTAAATCCAGAGTATGTTAAATTAACACAAAATTTCGAGTGGACAATTTGAGTCATGTGATTTATGTTAAATTTAACACAATTTTTCCAACTGTGTATCAGTTCTCCTTCCCAAAAAAAGTTGTTGATAGTAAAAACTCATCAGCTAAAGTAACACCCTATTTTGTCGTGTTTTGTAACAACAACACGTGAAACTCGTGAAAGTTGATTTGGGAACGCCAATAACCTTTCTCCTTCCGGATCTTGCAAAATAGTATTTTTCGCAGATCAGTGAATCATATTTTTTGCTATTTTTAGCATTAATTTTGATATGCGATGTAAGTAAATAATTATTTTACTGATATAAAATAATATACAATTTACTTAGATCTTATCCAGGCGTTTTGACAAAGTTTAAAAAGACGATTTGCCTTTGGCTTAAGAAATGTGGTCAAATATGGTAAAACCTTTTAAACGAGTAACTTTATAAAAAAATACTAATTTTAAAAATTAAGAACAATGATATTTTCGGATTGAAAGATTGAAAACCAAATTACAAGGTAATACGTGCATACAAGCCACGCTAGATTACAGCGCAAATTTTTTCTTATGTACTCCTAATTTGCATTAAATTCAAAATTACAGACGTTTTGACTTTCTACAAAGTTATTCTCAATGCGTAGAACAATGTACAAAATTGAACGGTCCATGCTTATAGTCGTCTCTTCCCGTTCTTATTATGTCATATCGGATTAATGCAAAAGTATTTTGACATAACAAACTTCTAACTGACATGCTTCCTCATTTTGGTAGGAATCTAACTATGATTGACATAGGCAAAAAACAAAGGTAACAAAAGGTATAATTGAAATATTAATTTTTTTTGCAAAAAGTACTGTTTTTTGATTTTATATTATCTTCTTTCATATTTGCCAAAACTCCTGATTATAAAGCAAAATTCCTGATTTTTATGTTATCAAATAGTTTTACTTTCTTGAAGTAAACATCATTACATTATTTCTTTCTCATAAGTACTAATCTTTGATTATTTACAGTTAAAAAAATTTTCTTTTTATATATAAAAAAAGAGTTGAATTTTTTAGTTTAACAATGAATTTTAATGATTCTGTTTCAATTCGGCCTCACGCAAAAAAAGTGAAAAACGTTTCGGTTCAAACAATTATAAAATCGCATTCTGAAGTATTAGAAGAGAGTATACCAGAATTTTTTTTTAATTTTTTATAACTCACAAACCCTTTCAAAAACACGTGAGAATTCCAACAATCCACGGTGTCCAAGTAAGCAATGAAAAACAACTGTGCCCTCGGAGGGTTAATTTTTAATTTTGCCTTGAAGGCCTTGGATGTGACTTTCAAATAATGTAACTGAATTTAATGTGTGTCGTAAGGTGTGTGTGAATTTGGCACATAAAGTTATATCGTGTACAGGTCATGAGATGGTCATGAGTTATTTGCATCACGAGCGTCGCGAGCTTTGCAAGTGTCATGAGTGTCGCAAGTGTCACGAACGTCGCGAGCATCGCGAGTCTGGAGAAGTCATTCCTTGCACGCAATAAGATTATTTTGGTGATCGTATACGGACAACGTGAGACGGCAGTTCTCTTTAACAGCAAAATAATAATAATTAAAAATAAAAATAAAAGTAGTATAGTTCTCACAATTTCTTAATCTATTTTCACAGGGATATAAGATTTGAACTTTTTTCACAGTGTCATAGGTTCTAAGACAAATGTTCATAAAATCTTGTTTTACACATTTATTAATATGTAAGATTTACGAAAGATCAGATCAAGATTAATTTATAATATTTTAATGACATTAGTTGTTGATGTGCCGCAAACGCTCTCCTCTCACAAATTCCTTTTATTTCTTCTTCAGTAAATTGTAAATTACATTCGTTTTTTTCTATATATCCGATGAACTTCAATATCTATAGAGTAATTAGTAGAACTTGATGGTTAACGAACTAAACTTTCATAAGAACTATGTCGCGTTAATATTTACTGAATTATTTTAAAAAAAGTACAATGGTATTCCATCACTCCTTTCTTTCCTTTCTTTCCTGTAATACTAAATTATGAAAAATATTCTGCAAAAGAATGTACAACAAAGTAAATTGATACTGAGTAGCGGTCAGTACGGGGCTAAATAAAGATCTCTTACTTGCGACCTGCGAGCTAATCGTGAAGCAACGATTCTAATTCGCATACAGTGCATACGATAGGTGGGGATAGCTGAGACCGAACTCTCGGCATGTGTACAAGCCCTAATAATATGTGGATGGAAAGATCGTGATGGGATCGAAGGGTTTATTATGCTCCATAAGAGGAGGGTGGCGGTCGGTGCAGTTCAGGAAGGGATCGGATCAAGGTAAAAGGAGAAAGAAACCGCAAGAAGAGAGAAAGAGAGAAAACGATGGAGGCAAAGAAAGACAGAGAAAGAAACGGGGAGAGAGAGAGAGAGAGACGACGATGACGAGGGTGAAGGAAGAGCGGAGTGAAAGATTTGAGAGTAAAAGAGGCAGATAGGCGGGTACGAAGCTCAGAGAAGATAATTGAGTTATTACTGCAATTGTAGACCACCTTGGAGGCTGCGGAACGACCATAACAGGTTTTGAAAATCGCATTCGTATCTGCCTACGATTCTCCGGCTCTTTAGCGATAAAGGATTATCATCGAGACACAGGGGATCGAGCGATGGCGATTACGTGCATGGAGAAACGAGAATCAAAGCAATGGCGACACGAGAAGGTGGTGCTAGATGCATCCCTGTCTAAATTCAACGGATACGCCATGTATATATGTAAAGCCGAATCGTCGACGTTGTTTTATATTATATACACGTGTAGACGTGTGACGTGTAGACTATAAAGTTAGTAGGTTTATCATCCTTTTTAATTTTTTGATATCTAAGATTTTTGAGAAGATGACTATTTTCCTAGAAATATCGATCACATTACTTACCAAACGCTATTATACAAGTGATTACGTTAAAACGGGAATACTCACCTGAAACAAAAAGAAAATAAATACTTACAATTGCAAAACAGATATCGAGAAATGCGAATAAAAAGAAGCATTTAATGATTGCCTGGAAATGAAATTATTACGAAATCACAAAATAGCATCACACACAATGATGGAGTTAAAATAATATTAATCATCCATCTAGTCAAATGAAATTTTTACTAAGCTACCCGAGATTTATGATCGGAATTCTTGATAACACTGTGTGACACGAATTTGAGACCACAATCCAGACAACATGATTCTTAAGTATAGATTTTTTTGTCGTTGAAAATGAATCCGCTAATGAAATTGCTCTATCGTGTCATATTTCAGAGAAAATAAAACTTAAACATGTCAAAAGTAGTACTTTTTGGTACTTTTGAGCCAAAAATGTGACGTGATAAAACAACTTCATTTACGGATTTGTATTTAGCGATCTATAAAACTCACGTATTATATTAACTGCTTCATGCAAAATTTATACAGTTACGGATTAAAAGAAAGAAGGGTGGTCTTCTTATGCTAATAATCACCTGCACAATTCGTCGTCGTCGATTATGAATCTATGGTTAAGATTATCAAACACAAATAGAATTCAATGATGCTATTAGATATTTTATTAAAATCACATTTTCCATATATTATTTAAACAATCTTTATTCAAATAAATTGTATCTGACAATTTTGATCATACGTTTATAATCGGCGACCTCAGAAATCGCTTTGTGCAGATAAGAATTTAAATTGCGTAAGCACTACTTTTTTCTTTTAACTATAATTATAAATTTATAATTAAAAATTTTAATTTACATAAAGCAATTAATACAATGCGTGAATTTTATAAATTTTAAATTGCTGGAAACAAATGCGTATATGAAATTGCTCTATCACGTTACTTTTTTAGCTGTTCTAGCTCAGAAATATCCAAAGGTGCCATTTTCGGTAACTTTGAAGCCAATTTTCTCAAGTATATGATGTAATATAGCAATTTCGCTTATGGATTCGTTCACACAATGATTCTTACATTGTGTCTACTTCTTTGTGTTTAAAAAAGTTTAAATTTGCCACACAATGTAATCGTCATAATTAATCTGCTTTCGGAACGATTATTGCCGGTTTATAGACATGCGTGTATTTGTTGCATGTATGTATGTAACGGCTGTTATTTCATGAATCACCTGATATCTGATACGTATGCATCAGAAATGTTATTCTTATTTTAAAATAAGTATGTAATAAAAAATTACATCCATTTATAAAATTACTTTATCTAAAATTCTTTATTGTATGATAATTATTTAGCAAATTCCTAACGCAACATTTGTAAATGCGTTTTACACTCTTTAAGAAACTAACATACCCTAGTAGTTTCTACCGTTTGGAAGCGATTTGACGATTTTGTTCTTGAATTTTCTTTGTAATCGAATTTTGGATAAGCTGTACGATACTGATGACTTGTTTCGACGGAAGGCGAACGCTTCCAAGAAGCGGATGAGATCGCCACCTTGGCTGCGGGCTAAAGAGTCTCGGGCAAATTAAGTCGTTATTCCGGCAGATGGTCAATTTTCGGGAGATCCAGCACGTGATCCCATGAACAACGAAGCAACCTGGGCACAACGAGTTGCGCGCGCGCACGTCCCGTCTACCGACTAATTGTTACAGGCGAGGACAATCACCTCAAAAACCTTGAATTCGTAAATAAAAGCTTCTTCTAAATAAGGGATTCCATCTTCATTTTTTTTTTTTGTACAAAGAGTACCTAATCACCGCAATATGCTTCGTCATGCTCATTGTTGCCTCGTGATATCTGTTTCTCTTTAACAATCTAAGGCAGCATTTTTCACTTGTCGCGGAAAATACATCTCGATCGCGTCATTCATTTCGGGACGCTTCATGATATAATTTTACGGTTCTCTTTGCGATTCGCCATCGAGCGGCGAACGGTTCGGTACGCTTCACGGTTCTTCTTCCGAACACCTGTCTACAATTTATTAGCGTGTAGGTACTGCGATTGCTCCCACGTCACACGCCGTCACTTACAGGTTTTGCTTGTTTCGAAATGTACATTATAGTTATAGTTGGTGAATCTACATTATAGTTATGTAGAACGTGACTATGTTTCACAATGCTTTAACATTGTACAAAAATTGATATTAATATTTTTAAGTTCGAAAAATCGATCATTACATAAGATGCAAACTTTTTAGTTTTTACGTATTCTCGTAACAATTCAAGGAACAAGAAGATATTTTATAAATTAGAGAAACACAGAAACATTTTAACTCTTTCATGTTTTCTATCTGTCACTTTTGTCTTTCTCCGTTCATTGTTTTCCCCCGTTTGTCTATTATCCTCAAAAAAAATTACGAATTAGCACGAAACAGAAGCCTCATATTCATGTTACTTTCAATTTTATATAATCCTCTATTGTTTTAATAATTATATTGATAATCTTTTAGAAGCATTGAAGTTCATTTGCTTCGAGCAAATTTCTAAATCAAATGTCTGATAGGGCACGTTCTAACCGCGATGAGTACCGTGGACATTCATTGTCTTTATTTTGCGTTCACGGAACCGCTCGATGTCGGTAGCGTATTTTGGAACTTCTTTGTACACGTACACAGCGATCATCTCGCCTGCACTCACACACGTTTCTCTGTATATACTTGTTACATATTCGAAGGATTTATAAGTCTGCATAATAGCTACAACGGAGGTTTAGGAGAGACGTCGGGGACGGATGAAAAGGAGAAGCGGACGCGGTCCAACTATAGAGAAGAGGAAAAGGAAAAAAAAAGGAGGAGAAACAGAGATAAAAGAGGCGAGAAGAATACGCGGAAGGGGCATGGGGTAACGGGAGACTAGTGGATATATAAAGGTACGATATATCGGGGTATACCAGAGGCCTAGTAAGTTACACCTCCTGCCCTTATCTGTAAGGATCGCCCGAGTACTCGGATACTAACCCAGCCTCTCTCTGTTTCTCTCTTTTCTCCGCTGAATAACTTTACTACCGGTTTCTCGCGCCAGCTACTAAACTTTCGGGATAACGCGTATTCTTTCCTACACCCCCTCGATCGTCTCCTAAGCGTACCAGGAATTTTTAGAAAGCGTAAAACACCGAATTATTGTTTCGCATTCGTTGTAAATCTGAAATAAAATAGAATTTCTGTACGTTAAAAGGTGTGCGAGTCAAACGACTTTGTTGCCATGCGTCGAAATTATATCAATTATGTGTTCGAACCATTCGTTCGTCGTAATATGCGTCGATTGCTTCGAAAAGAATTTCATTCATGGCGTTTCTTCATAAAGATTTTTAGCGACATATGTATTTCCTAAGACTTTCTTTCCCTTCGTCTTCTTTCTCTTTCATTATGTCGCCCGACTGACCTTTTCTTTCTCCTCGGAGCGGAGCACCTTGGAGAACTAAAATTTGCATCGAGACGCATTTGCACAGAAGCTGTGACGGCTTATTAGCCTGGAAGCAGCTGCGTGCCAGTAATGAGGCCCAATCTTGCGTTTATGCATAATACTTGTAGTTGGGCCGTACCAACTACTCCTCCCGCCGGCAACTTCTCCTCCCGCCTTTCCGTACCCATTGCACCGAGTTTTATCCTTGTTGCCCTTTCTTCCCTCTTTATCGCTCAACAAAAGGATTCACTTTGTGCCCACGAGAAATACGCGAGTCTCTTTCAACTCCTCAGTCGTTGCAGCACGCAACTGTAACCGCTTCATCCTATTAGTCTGCGAAAAACAGATTTTCGGAACCCACAGTACGAATTTAATAAGTGCGGTAATGACAAAGTCTGGCGACTGAATTGCCGCTAAAGAATTGGCAGCGACGTCAACATGCGTGTGGCAAATCGCTGAAGGTCTTCATCATATACGCGACCAACCTTCGATCATCTCATAATGATGTTCAACCGGGCCCAAAAGATCCCGAATGGTTTTCGACTGAATGTTGTGTAGCCCATTACAAGAACTTGTTTGTTTTTAAGTAATTACACAACATAAGTAGTTAAACAGCGAAGCTAAATACGCATTGCCGTACTCGTTTACACGGAAGAAGATCTCACAGATTCAGTAATTGGTAAACATTTTTCCACATTGTGAGTTAATAAAGAAATCCTACACGGAGGGAAATCATAAGGGATTGATAACCATACGAATATAGTTAAATGTTAATTAATAACCAGTTTGAAAACGACCGGATTATAACCTGTAACCTAACCTGCAAATTGTCACCGATTGGTTGAGATTTTCAACATTCAATAATAACCTCAATTGCAACTGAGCTCGCAACCTATAGTGTGATTACGCCTTTAAATTCGAACAATTGCTGATTCAAATTTTATAGATTAAAATATATTATCACCTAGACAACCAAATGCAGTAAATTTATTGTCATGTTGTCCTCAATATTATAGCAACTAATTAAGTAGAAGATAGGCCAAAGTGGTCATAGCAAGGTTTTGGTATTGAAATAACATTTCGTATGTGTTATTTTTACATATAATAGCTTCTAATTCATTCAAAGTGCGCGGTACTTTCGGTGTTTTCAAACACATTTTAGAGATACTAATTAGCAATTTAATTACGTGAGCAATTTAATACTGTTTTAGTTCATTTTTAAGAACTATGTTTGAAATCAAAAGTAACGGCGCGCAGTTCGAACGAATTGAAAGCTGTACAGAAAAATCACATTTAAAATATTATTTCAAGATCTTATTATGACCCGTCTTGGCCTATCTATTTAATGTGTTGTATACAAGTCACGATTTATATTATATTGCAGCAATTAATTTCGATAAATTCAGGACAAGGTCAGACAGCATTATATCTGTTGAGCTGTATTTGGATGATTTCTAATTCTAACAATGGCAAGTAAATAGTAACATTTCCAAATCAAATTTGCTATTTGCAAAGTTGTTGCTATTAGGTTGTTGTTGTGCTGCTAACAACATAACATACCGCTGACTATTTGTCCTTACTACTGTCCTTAAAATTTCGTTAATTGATTTTATGTATAAACAGTCATGTTGCTGCATTCGTAATGTGCTCTTTCGATGTCGGCAAATGTACAATAAATATAACATCGCATGCAATGCTTTAATTTTCACAATATGCTACATCACGCTTGGTATCTGGCAAGTTAGATTCCAAAAATTTCCAAGGAAAATTTTACTCAAAATATATACATAGTGTATGTAACGTATACTACGAATATATTATATCTAGTAAAATTTTTTTCAAAGAAAATGTTTTGAAATGTAGCTTCATTCTAAGCTGTCAAATATGTTAACATTAACAATGGGTTGTCCATAGTACAGCTATAATATTAATTAATATGGTAGTGGCTATATTAAGCGTGCAATATGGTTGAATGAACAAATTTGTGGCTGATACTAATTTTTTTTCTCCGTACAATTGCACAACTGATTGTGAATTACAGTGACAAAAATTCCCTGGACTTTCACCGTATATTTTCTCTTTCATATTGTTCGCTATCTTTTCTGAACAGAGAGAGTTCTTAGGATCTTCCACCGATGTCGTAACATCTCGAAAATAATAAAGTTGTTCGTGGCCGTTCCCTGTCTCTCTCGCTCTCTCTCCCGCTCCCTCCC
Organism: Solenopsis invicta; assembly: GCF_016802725.1. Lineage (NCBI taxonomy): Eukaryota > Metazoa > Arthropoda > Insecta > Hymenoptera > Formicidae > Solenopsis > Solenopsis invicta. The sequence continues at coordinate 9,834,447 of NC_052668.1, read as the reverse complement.
TTCCTTTCTTTTCTTTTCTCCACTTCGTCGCCTTTCTTCCTTTTCATCGCCTGTGCGCGCGAACGTTACACCTACAGGGACTACTCGAGTTGTACTACATCCGCATTTTATGGTGGCCCGGTCATAAAGCTGTATTCGTAGTATACCATCGTATTCGATATCCGCAGTATGCGTGAATATCGAGCTTCCAAGATGGCTCGTATTTACGATACTGTGTATTTACGACTTTTAGTCGCACGCATGTTTCTCTCTCTCTCTCTCTCTCTCTCTCTCTCTCTCTCTCTCTGTCTCTGTTCGGAAATTATTTAGAGTTTCCGGAACAAATGATTTTGTGATTCGGATACCGCGATAAAATAATGTGTTCCATTATCTAATCTTGTTAGGGCACGCTCTAATAAAGTATATTTCATTAGCGGGTAAATGAGCATAAGAAGAAAGCTTTATTTCGTATTTGACAGTAAACTTTTTTGGAAGTATTATCTTCAAAATTTGAAATAACGGAACATAATTTAATAATTTAGTTAGCATTTAATTTTCTTACACTACATAATAATGTGTGGCTGTATGTATGTCAATAAATTTCTATTTTCTCATCTTCGTGTATAATTCCATAATTCCGAAAGACTAAATTTAATTATACAAAGAACAAGGAGCAGAAAGTTGACTATGATTAGCGCATAACTTGTTAGTGAAAATTACAAAAAATGAGCAAATCCATTAGGTACTGACCAATAAAATTATTAATATTTCAAGTAAATTCGCTCACTTTTATAATTTTCAAGTTGTGTGATCCGTAATCAACCCTCAGAAATGACGAGACAACGCGGGCCAGAAATGCGATCAGCAGCGAAGTGAAACTGTCGCAGCGCCGTAGAAAACAACAAAAAGGAAGAAATATCGGGCGAACGTAGGATGAGAGAGAAGCCTCGGCGAAGAAAAAGGAAACTTGTCCCTTGTCTCGACTGCGCACGCTGACGCGACAACCTCATTTGTGCGCGGCGGCTTCCAGCGGGACAACACGAGAAAGAAGGAGAGTAAGAGAAAGGGAGAGACAAAGAGCGAGGGTGGGCATAACGAACGCGGAAAGAGGAGTACACAGAAGGACCGACCCTGCGAGGTTTGCGCGTGTGTACGCGCGTTTGCACGCGCGTGAGAGGAAAGGATGGGGGGGGCCGAGGGGAAAGGCGGGATCAACGCGACGGGACCGGACCTACGGTCCAATCAAGGAAGCAGGGTAGCGCGCTGACGTGATTACAGCCGCCGCGCGTGACCGGAGTTAGTTCGCCGTTCGACTCTCGCTCGCCCGTTCTCTTTCGGGTGGCCCCCTCGGCAGTGGCGTGTTCCAGCCACCCGCTTCGTTTCTTCGCATTGACACGCAGCTGCGAACTTGTACGAAGATTCGCGCGCAACCATTCTCGCCATCCCTTCTATCAACGGACGGTTGAAGAGCGTTTATATCTGCGCCGTCTTTAATGTCTAAACCAATTTCGGTCACTTCTGTGATCTTGAGATGTCCTTTCGGTCGGGCGAGCTTAGAAGACCGTCGGGGAATCAGTAGATGCATCCCTGCACGCGAAACGATTTTACAGCGGTGCGTTGGGCCCTGTTTTTGCGTCGAGGCCCGAAGTCTCTTCGTGGCTCGTCGCTTCCCTGTGCTGCTCCTTTACGAGGACTATGCTCGCGCTCATAATACCGGCGGTTTCTTAATCACGAGCACTCCCCCCTCCCCGCCCCGCCCCGCCCCTCCACCCCGTCGTCTTGGAATCCGCGACTCGAAATACTTCGTCGATTCTCGCACGCCAAGAAAGTCAATTAGCAGGAATGCGACGCGATCCCTTTGCTTCCTCCTTTTATCATCGTAAAATCTTAACGCACCTTCGTTGCTACGTTATATTATATACGTCTTGTGCAATTTGCCCGAAAAAATTACTACAACGTTAACGGCCCGGGCCACGAATATTCTTTTTGAATGCATTTCTTTATCAACGATATCGTTACAAGCAGAATTACGTACTAATGGATTCGTAGTAATCTACAAGTTTTTACATTTAAAAGTTGCTCGTGATTGCACGTTTCACGAAGCTAGGACATCTTAAGGACATGTGACATTCTGCAGAAATATGCACTGAAGATGTTCATTATTTTTAACTAACGAGAGTACGTTTCTTTAATTAAAAAAGGCTCGTACGTATACAAAATAATAAAATATATTATCATAAAGTAATTGTCTCTTCATTATCATTCGTAAAAGTGATGTATTGCATAAAAATGATCTAAATTGGCAGATTATCGCAGTCGATAGGTCATTCGTACTGCGCTCATGATGATGTTCACGTCGAGATTCGCAAATTGGCTGACAGCTTCCGGTTCTGGCATCATCGCGCGGAATAGCGAGCAATCGAGTCTCGCTCGCTGCTGATCATTTCTTGGATGCTACCGACTTAACGGCTCTTCCCTTCGATCAACTCCCTGCGACCTTCTTCATCGCATTGCCCTTTCTCCATCGACCACTCATCGTCGGCGGAGACGTGGCAACGTCGGTTACACCATCGTGGGCAAGACACAGAGAAAGAGAAAAAGAGATGAAGAACAAGAGAGAAAGAGAGAGGATGAGAGAGAAAACGAGAGCGGCGAAAGAGACCGCGCGACCAAGATGGAAGGACGTTTATACGGTGCAGCAAAAGGCAAGGAGTCTTTGTCCGACGAATCGCGTCACGTCGGGGCGAATTACTCGCGATACACGCTTTATCGTTACCGCGACTTCGGCGAGTAAGAAAATACATAGTATTGCGATTTACCGGCCCGGATCTTGCAGAGCCGCGCAATTGCCGGCGGATAGAGTCCGGACATTCAGCGAGCGTGATCGCCGTTATCACGACAGAATGAGCGACCACTTCCTTGAGACACGATCGCGTATCTACTGTGCGATATTTCTCCGTCAAGTCCGCAGGGTTGTCATTAATATTATATTATTAGCGGTACAAATCGAGAAAAAGCGACGACCGACAAACTAACAGTTTAAATGAAGTGCAAATGACAACGAATAAGCTGTCACGAGTTTGTAAACAGACTTATCGGGACGACCGATTGGATTGTTAGACCACATTCAGAAGCTGCCACGCGAGACAAGACGATGTTATAATTATCACGAATGTCGTCTTCAATCGCCGTGATCGTTTGATAAATCGTACAAAGCGAAGATAGATTCAATCACGTATAATTAAAATGTCACCCATGCTCCGAATAGCGTATTTCGCGTCATTATTTAATCTCGAACCTTTACATTTTACTTGAGGCAGATTCGCACGAGTCTCTGGAGACTGAGGGAGAAAAGATTCTGCGCTGTTGAATGCGGCCCTGCGCATACATCGTGATGCTCCTCGAATGGTACCCCCCGAGGGAGAGGAGCGAGCAAAGTCGGGGCCGGCCTGGGTCCGCGATGATCTATGGCTCTATCGCGTTCGGAGTCTCAGATCACAATCATCCCCCTTTATCGTATCCCTTCGTGAGTTTTCTTTCTTAGCAGGTGCCCGCCGTCCACCGCTCGCCGCCCGCTGCACGCCGATATATTACGTACCGGGTGTTCGCATTTAATTTCGCGCGATATCCTCGTTGCGATAGACGATTTCGCAAGACACTATCTTCTTTTGGCTAACGGCAATCACTTTTATTCTTCTATAATTTACTTACGGACCACTCGTCATAAACTTACAGTGACTTTATGGCTCATAATACAATCAAGTAGTTCTTTCTTACTTTGGTAATGAAACATATTAGATGATTAAAAAGTATTTTACCGCCGCCGTTCTTCGTGCGAACGGTAGTCGCTGACCTCTCACCGAAACAATTTATAAGAAGCGCGAAGCGAGAGTGAGAGAGAGTTAAGATGATCACCATCACTCAGGAGGGTCTTCGAGGACATCTTCCTTTTTGAACCTCTCGTCCTATCCCCTTCCCTCTCCCTTTCTTTTTGTCTTAAACTCCGTAGGAGTGCCCGATAGTTAGCAAGGACATTATAAATTTGGATGCCCTACTCTGTAATTATCGGAGATACGGAGGGGCGTGCCAAGTCTCTCTCACGTTGGTCCGGCAGCGTTCTTAAGCAAAAGGAGGAAGAGGCGCCCGCTTCGGGATGTGTGCGAAATTGCGCAAAGGTATTCGTGAGCCACGTGGTAGTGCGCGTGTTTCGTGTACATGTGTGCTTGTGGATGCAGGAATTTCACGTGCCGGTATACCAGGATACGCGCCAACAAAGAAAGACATTATCGAGGTGGGGCACCGCACGAGATTCGAATCTGCAGGGCAGCGCCGATCGAACGTGTCCAACGATGCGTCCGCGAATCGACCGGAAACCAAAAATTCTGCTTACATCTACCCGAAACTGATCTTCCGCGGAAATCACAAGTTCCTGCCTTAAGTTTGGCTCAATTATCTCATTATCTATGATTGTGTCTTCTGTTTCGAGCGAGACTGCACGCACGCACGCACGCATGCATGCAAGACGTTTTATTGTAGTAGTGCCAGCGAAAGAAGCTAAGTGGACGGCAAAGAAAGGGGTGAGGAAACAGAGAGAAGGGCGCAGTGGCGGAAGAATGCCAGAGAAAGAGAAAAGGAGAAAAGAAAACCCTCTCCTCCCTCTCGTATCGAGAGCGAACTCGATCTTCGACTGCTTGGCATCAAGACATTCGAGACTTCGACAGGACAGCAAGATCGACTACAGCTCAATCACTCTTCGTCTCGTACCTCTTTCACTCCTTCTCGGTTCGGCATCTCCCTCCTCCCTTGTCTCTACTTCCACCGCTCCAACTTCCACGTCTCTCCTCAGCCCTCTCTCTTCTCTCCGTTTCACCTGGACCCCATCGGACCCGGGCCCTCTCCCCTACCTATTCTTTCTCCATCTTCTTCGAGGATCGTCTTCGTCTCCTCCCTTTCGCTCCTCCGTTATCGCGTCCCGATCTCGGGGCCTCTCGGCTTCACGTGGCGTGCCCTAATGACGTCTCGGAACGAACGGGTACCACCGCCATCTAACAAGACTTTTTCACGTTCCAATGCTAATCCTCCAGGAGTCGTCTCACCTCCCTCTGCACCTCCTCCTTGTCCTGCGTCACCGTCTGCTTCTCGTTTCTTCATACCTTACGTTGCATCGCAAGGTATATCCGTACATACGAAATAAAGACACGCAAAAAAAAATATATCATCAATGATATTTAAGCAATACACTTGTCACGATGCATCGTCGTTATCGCATTTACGGTGTGTCATTCTTCTGATAGCGTTCATGTCCTCGTAGCACTTCTTTTCTTCTTCTTGACGAATGAACCGGTTCAATTTGGAGGGTGCAGAATTGATGAAAATCGAATGAACATTTTGCCAGTAACCAACCACACTTCATTGAGATGAAGCCGAGACGAAGGTCGACTTCTCGCGAAGACTAGTTGGTGATATCGTCATCGCGGCGGCAGCCATGCCGACATACGGGAGTCGATTGAATCAGTCGCGGCGCAAAAAGGGAGAGAACGGGACAAAACAAAGGAAGTTGCTTGGAATCTCTATCGGCGAGGAACGGCAAGCACCGGGGAACGGGTGAACCCAGAGTCCAGAACCAGAGTGGCTTCACGAAAAAAAAGACCTCGACTCCAGACTCTCGAGTCCTGGATGGCTGCCGCAGAGGCCCGAAGCAGCCGCCAACCGCTAAAAACCTAATTAGATGTCATAATTATATCCAGTGGTGCTCAACATCGTCTGATTCAGACTTTCTTAAGAACCACGCGCTAGTTTATGTCGAGGACTCTTTGGACACTCTCCTTTTTTCTCTCCCTCTTTCTTATACAAATTCAACGAAATCATTTGTGCAAGCACTATAGGGACACTCGAGACATGGCCGACTTGAATATTCGCAAACTGGAAACTGTCCCGTGGTGCGGTAAATGCTGACTCGCATGAGGTGCACGAAGGAACAAATGCTTTATTGCGAGGTGTCTCGAAAAGTTTTTGAATCATATAGAACGATGATGAGATGCATATAATCGTACAAGATTACCAATTCTTATGCGACTGGTTAAAATATATATTTTATCAATTTTAATACATTTAACAGGTAAAATGCGTGATGTGTTTTCCGTTTTGATATGATTATATTGGTTATATACAGGTTCATTTAAAAACTACTGTAACCTTAACATTTTAATACCAGGATTTTCGTCTGAAAATAATCTTTGACGTTTGCCATTAATGAGTGTCACGCAAAGTCTCGGACACTTTATATTTATTCTGAACGATGAGATTACTTCCTAAATATTTTGTAATAAGCATTATATTCCAAAGATATGCAAAATAATTAAATAAGATTTCTTCGTCGCAAAATAATGTTATGGTGTAGCCACACAATTTGGATTAAAATAATAACAAGCAAACGTTGCATAGTGCAAGATTTATATGACACATAAACTTATTAAAGCACAAATCTGATCGAAATACTGATGCACATTTCTCGCTGCATCATAAGGTAAAATAAATGCTGTTGCACAGTTTATTTAGACTTTTTCCCCCGAGTCTTTGGCGAACTAAAGATGGCCTTCCCGTAGTTGTGTTGCTGCATACTCGGTGTTTATTGTACGTGTCAACGACTATACTGTGGAATATCTGCGATATTTTAACAGTCTCACGGCGTTAATTACTATTATACTGCACACAGCAGGCACAGTGCTTGAGTAACAGTGTGTGGTTTGAAACGAGATATTCTGCACCTCGCAGACTCGTTGATACCACCTGTTGAGTCTTAACATCCAAACATTTCATACAGCAAGATGGTACGCGAGGAAAAGAAATTAAACGAGCGTGATTGGCAGAAGGATACCGCGTAATAACGCATGATATTCAGTGAGACAATAAGTGAGAGCTGCGAGGAAGTATCTTTGTGTATGCAAAATTATAGTTTTCAACTATTTTTGATTACGTGATTGTGATAGAATAAGTCAACATCGAAGAATAAAGTAGCGATATCCGAGATATTTTGATGGAAATTTAATCCAGCTTTAATCCAACGTGATAAACTTATCATTCCCATAAGCATTAATACTTTTATTTACACGAGAATACTTCTTAATACTTATATGTATACTGCAGCTCTCATTTCAACGAGCAATGATATATTTGAAACACGATACTCCGCATCTTAAGACTTATTGATACCACCTGTAGAGTTCTAACGTAATTCGTGCGCGAGCGGGAGGTCGAATCGAAATCAAACGTCGGACCCCGTTGCTATCATGGCGCCGTTGTTGTTCGTTCAAGAGAACGTATGACGGAAAATGTTGCCCTTCGACAGAGATCAATTAACGGTGATGGAAAATAGACGCCGATCGATTTATCAGGGCTCATAAGTCAGTCTTATCGTAACAACGCGTTATTGAATGAGCTTATCCGCGATTGCCAACGCTGTAATTTTAACGTAATTAGTCCCGTCGATCGGTAATTACATTACTCGAGACAGAGATGAATGATAAACTCGAGATTGTATTTAATATTAATCTATTTAATATTAATCCATGGACACCTAGGATAGTTATAAACTACAAATTTTTATGTAAATCGTGAGACAATATTATAATGAAAGTTACTCAACATCCTGTGAAAAAGTATCCCCTATATATCGTCTTTTCTAATTTATGTTATATAATATGTTTATAAACGACTTATAGTTCTTACAAAATATTGGTTGATTTATTATGCGTCATGGAGTGGACGAAAGAGTAAACATGTAGCGTGTATTACAGATATAAGAACGAAATTAACAAGGGAAGATATTTGCATTCGATGCTGCATCAAAGAGAATTCTTGTACGTTATACAGCTACGTTACTCGTGATTATTTGGAATACTCTCCTTTCATTGAGGATAATCGTTTAAAATTCATGCAATTTCACTATATAACAGCGCTCGATTTGACTTAAAAAGAATTGGATAGTATTTTGAGTCCGTTAAAATGTTACACAGGTGTGATTGCATGAATCATACGGCTTGTTACGTAATTGACTTCTCCCAAAATAATACGGATTTGAATGGTTGAATATTAAGAAATCAATACGACCACCTCCAGAAAGACTATCCCATGTAATGTCAGTTTTTCATTCGGACAAACCAGTTCAACAAAAATTACAAGCGTCGCGGTAACGACACGTCGCCGGGAGTGTCCAATTAGTTTCCGACACTAAAAACGAGATAAAGGCGAGCGTCGCGAGAAAAAGCAAGGGTTGACGGAATAATAAACTTTTTTTTTATTTGGCGTCTTTATTGTCATTGTCAGATTATTGTATTATCTCGACTTGGCAAATTAAGATAGACGCTACTGCTCTCCCTTTCTTCTTCCTTTTCTTTTTTTTCTCTCCATATATTTCGACTTGATCAAATATTCTTTCAAAATTTGAAATTTTACATATAGCACATTAAACTCTGAACTCACTTTTTTCGAACCACAGAAGAGAGAGAGAACTTCCGTCGTCTGTTTAAAGATGTTGGATAAATATTAGGTAAAGATGACCTTTTGTGAATTGTTACTTTGAAACTATCGGCTATTCTGAACATTTTCCCATCTCAGCACGTAAGATGTTGTATGCACCTGAATACTGCCGCGTGTGAGCGGTTTCTTTTGATCAACAGCTGCGTTCAATAATTCATCCGTAATTTGATAGTACGTTGCGGCTTTATGCGTTACTATGCTAGCCGCTGCTTTGTCGAACGTTACAGCTTCGTACACGTTGCGTTATCGAGTTTGTTTTGAACATGTATCTATGTCCATGTAAATATAATAGAAATTTTATTATTTTACATCTGCCATTTTATTGTTTACTTAGTTTTATTTATTACATAAAATTTAAATGATTTCTTTAATACACTATTGTATTCCAGTGTGCTAATATACTTAATATAACCATGGTCAAACGGTTTTCTAACGATTTAAATTCTCGGACGGATTTAATTTCTTGATCAATTCCTTCGTTCCAAAGATTTTGGAGCATGGCTGGAGAACAGTGCGGCCCTGTAGCAGCCTCCCGTCGTGGACCGGTTCAAAAATACCTCGGATACCCGCGCTGCGGGCGACCGGGCGCGGGTGAGAGGGGAAAAAGCTTGGAGTGAAAAGAAAGAGATGGAAGAAGAGAAGGAGGGGAAGAGGCAGCAAGAACGAAAGAGAGAAGAGGACGCGCAAGAAGACGAATGAAACTGGCTGAGAAAGAAAAGGATGTACGAAAGGACCACTAGTGGAGCAAAGCGGGTGGAAAAAACGAGATAAAGATACGCGCGAAAGAGAAGGAAAGAGAAAGAAAGAAACGTACGCAAAAAGACTGAAGTAAAGACGGAGAGAAGAGCAGAAAGTAGAAAGAGACATTTATTAAGAAAGAAGAGAGAGAAAAGGAAGAGAAGAGGAGATAGAAGGAGAAAGCAAGACGACACTCGCGAACAGAAGTAGGAATGAGGATGGCAGATAAAGCGAGACAGAAAGAAAATAAGAGAAGGAGGGTGTGGGTGTGTGTGTGTGTGTGTGTGTGTGTGTGTGTGTGTGGGTGCGCGTGTGCGTGCGCGCGAGTGTGCGCGAGCATGTGCATGTGTGAGAGAAAGAGAGAGAGAGAGAGACAGAGAGAACAAGAGGAGAGGGTGAGCATCGGAGTAGTGCGCGGCAGAACGCGTCTTTATTATACGAAAGGAACGGACGAAGGAACCCGCCGACCAAGAGGTCTGCCTTTGATGATGTTGTACTCACGACTCCCTCGTTCGCTCGTACCTATAATACTTGCCGCTTCGCGCTGCTCGCTCGACATTCTCGCGCACAGAACGCGTATATCGTCGGAGGATAGCTAACTTTGCTCTTCGCTCCACTCCGGAGGACCTCCACGCTGGCGGCGGGGGAATCCAAACGGGGGGGGAGGGGAGAGGGGGAGGGGGAAATCGGTGTAATCGTTAAACGGTTAATTATCACTGACTCGTTTCGTGTCTCGTTTCTCCTCGCGCTTTTATTTCTTATTCACAACATTGTTATCGCAATAAAGATTAATTCTTGTTCACGCGTACAACTGGGTGACACGCTGCTGAAACTGTCATTTAACCTTCGAGGAGAATCACGAATTAATTCTCAATTGCATGAGAATCGCATGTATTTAATATCGTAAAATTATGATGCAAATAGAATAGAGAAACATCGTGGTAAAAAACGTATAGTTATTCCGCTAGCAAAAATCTTATAATAGTGGCATCGGATAAACTTGATCCTTGTCCTATGACTAGCAATGACATCGAAACCAACGTAGTAGTAAGTAAATGTGCAGACGCGAGCGCACATTACAGGAACGACGTGGTAAAATGAAGAAGTTGTGCGTGAACACTCGGCGGATCTGGATCCACAAAGCCATTAATCGGCTGAAGCGCGGACCAATAAAAGCTCGGTGCTGCCGTCCGCCGGCTATAAAGTCGTAGGATTCCTTGTTATGCGCCTGTGTGACTTTGCTTAGGGATCGCGATACCCCGGAGAACGATAAGAGAGAGAGATGAAGAGAGTGGTCGAAGAAAAAGGGAGGAATAACAAAATACCATGAGGTGGAATAAAGAGAGGAGGGAAGGAGGAAGAGAGGGAAGGGGGAAAGAGAGAAGGAAAGAGCGTGTCATGGCTTCCAGATTCCAGTGGGAAAAGGCTCCACGCTCCGAAGGGAGAGACATGCGCGGGGGCAAAACATAGAAAAAGGCGCTAAGAAGGCGCGGCTCTTATAAAATCGTAGCCTGCTCCTTTACTGGCATTGGGGCGGGAAATTATGTGTACATTCCGCCGTGGAACCTGTTTCGGGTCGTTTCTCGCATATAATTGGAACATGTCAGGAGCGCAGCGCGGGACACTTAAGCCGCGACGCATCGACGCGTACAACTTCCTTTGAACTTTCGACACAATTGATCTAGATAACTTTGATCTAAGAGGAAGGGTGATCGTTTAATCACGACTTAATTTCTGTGGAAGAGTGAACTACGGATGAAATACAAGTATAGGAGCGAAAAAAATTCTTTTGACGTTTGATCGTATTACTATCTATAATGAATCGCAACAGAAACTTTTATAAAAATTTTATTTAAAAGGGCGCGAGTAAAAATGATGAGCGACAATGTGAGAATGCGAGGGTTTTATGATCGCGTTTATCATAGTCATGCCCTCGTTATCCTCGGCTACTCTTAGAAAGGAAAGACGCATATTCAAGGATTAACGAACAAAATAAGACGAGACATCATTTTTCTTCGAAGAAGAAATGTGTCGCTTGCAAGAAGTCACCTGAGGGAGCGTATTTGCGCGGCCCGGCCGGCCGAAAATTAGCGCGGTGACGGCGATTAATGGCCGAGCCGAGTCAGCACGCGCGATTTAAATCTCGCCCCTGACTATACGTCGCGTTTCTTCTCGCATCTGCTCTCGGCGTTTTTGCCGTTTCTCCGCGACAGCGTCACAGGGTTATCCGAGTACCATGAACTCGTGAAGTCAGCGTCATACTTGTTCGCTACGAACGAATTTCTCAGTACGAAACGTAAAAACTCTCGTCGTCACTTCTCGTCGTCGAAACGTATCATTTTGAGTGAATCTCGCGAAGAGAAAATTATTATTCTTGAGAGATAACGCTACTGAAGGAGACGCCACTTTTTCGTCAATGTGCGCCAAATTGTTGACACATCGGAAGCTGTCCGATCCATGCGCGCGTAAATAACACAGTGCTCGGATGTATACAAATATTAATTACCAGCGGTTGCCGCGTGCCTTTGATAAAAAAAACCATCGACGCACATTTCATTACGGGCTATCCCTTTTACGAGGCAACCCCTCAATATATAATCACCGGCCTACCGAATTAATGAAAGCAAAATTAAAGGCCCAGTCGCCTCTCATTAATCTCCGCCGCCAAGGGATGGACACCGGACCGCGGCCAGGGCGCATATAAGAAGCAAATGACGGGTATGAAAAGATGATGGACGCGAGTTTTCGGGACACCCCGTAGTGCACGACGGCGCGTTCTCATCGAGGTCCCTGACTTAAGTGATGATGGCTATAATGCTTTATGTGTAAGGGAGAGTAGGTGGATAGGAGCTTGAAAGAGTACGGCGAGCTGTCAACGCGCTATTTCGTATTTTGTCAGCCACGTTTTTTAAATCAATGCTTCTATTCCGATCAAAGATGCAACATATCAAAATAATCTCATCGTTATGTTTGAATAATTGAAATGCATGTTGAACAAAAAGAAAAGATAGTAAAGGAAATATCCGGGGAAAAAATATCTTTTATATGTTCATATAAGAAGTGATCTTATATGATTTTTGGTCAAAAAAGCTTATATGGTTGTACATGATTATATAAGGTTATTAAGGCCATATTCGGTCATACATACTATATTTAAATAAGTTTATAATTTGAGGTATTGTATTGTAATTTAATCACATATAATCCTATATGACAGATTCATATATGATTATATATTTTTAATTAAAATTATACAATGCATGTTTGCTAAATAATAATACGATTAACATATTTTATTATAAGAATTATATATACATATCTATTATAACAATATAGGAATTAAATAGCAATTTTTATAAATTATTATACGTAATTTTACTGTTTATTATGAATAATATCAATTGATAGTTATTATTAAATTTTAAAACTCGTAAGAATTAGATAGTTGACAGTTAAATGTCACGTCACATAAAGAACGCAATTTATGATGTATGCATGTAATGCTATACAAATCTATATAAATAAAAATGTAAACGTTCGTTTGTTCAAAATCTTAAATCTTTGAAGAAAGTACTTCAATGAATGCTTTGAAATTTTAACACAACGTTACATTCGAATACGCGCGTGTTTTTATATAAAAATTGTATACCGCGCTTTCTCTTTTCTTACTTCTCCATTTAACCAGACTGAGCCACAGCAACACGTGGCGGGGCACAGCTAGTATACAAATATATATAAAATATTAAAATACAAAATATTTTTAAACAATTAAACGTTGTAAAAAAATATATTACACAATAAATTTTTTATTTCATAACTAATTGTAATTTTATTATTTACATATCTTATAATTTAGAAATTGTAATAATATACTAGGAGAATATCGTGTAACACTTAACAAACGTATGAATAGATCCAAATATTTGTTCATATGTGATTACACTTGCTCGTATAAATATATAATACTTTCACATAATCCACTCTGATAATAATGATAATATACAAGAATATAAGTTCATATATGGCTATACATATAAGACTATACTTAAATAGGATTTATAAGAATAATATAATCAATATATTCTCATATATATCCGAATAAGATTATTCAAGATCACACTTCCATTTCTTACATGATTATATGTAATATATATTTATCAATATGAACAAATAAGAGATATTTTTTCCCAAGTAAGGTAAATGGTAACGTGTTTCTCTAGTTTCTTTCTTGAAGGAAAGACCTGGATGCAATTTCTTTCGCAATAAGTCAGGCGGCATGATACCACTGAGCCACGATGCGGACTGCAGCTTCAATTAACGCGGCCCATTAAGGGCGATTTACATCAGCTGCGAACGCGCGCGAAAAGAATGTCCCGCCATTGAATCTAATGGACCTGTTTGCACCTACCCTTCATAAACTTTGTTGCACTAACGAGTATTGTAATGCTCAGCGATACATGGTTCTACCTCTAATCTCGAAGTTATTATTTTAAAAACGTAGATTTTCTTTCAATTTTAAAAATCGCTTATCGCACGATTATTCTTAAGAATGTCACGGGCATGATGATTTATCACAAGAAACCGTGGCGGATCTTTAATTTAAGGAAAACATGCGAGTATTGTCTGATTCCGCCGAAACGTAACGTAACGTAAACATTTCCGCTCTTTCTGCTGAGCGATACGGAGTTATGATCGTCGATGCGGTTATACGATCAGTCGAGTGCAATAACTTGCATGCGAAAGTATAAGTGTCCGTTGCGTTCCAAGACTTCCAATTGGAATAATGGAAGAAAGAGGACGAGCGACACATACGCGCATGCATCTCATCGGCGCTGCACAGCATCTAAAAGCTCAATTCTGCGGTAGACGAGACTCCGCGGAATTACGTTGAGTTATTTAAATTTATTAATTGAGCGATATCAATGAACTCGTGCGCCAACAGTGCCTTCATTGAATTCACTCCGGCTAAGCCGACTTCGCGATAACTCCGCGACCGTCGCGCATCACCTAAGACGATGAACATTTTCTTTTCCTATACGTGCATTCGATTTCTTGCATTTCCAAGAATTTCTAAATTAAAATTTCTTGTTGTATTATTGAAAATATCGCAGTTTATTCGTTAACTGTATACCTGAGTAGGTGCAAAGCAGAACAAAAATCGGTTAGAAATATTAATTGCAGTATATCTATCATTTATCTGAATGTGCCATGCTTCTAGCATTTTAATGCGATTTATTTTTATTTATTTCTTTCGAATTTTTATATAAGCTGAAATGGAAGATATATAGATAAAGCTTAACGTGCGGCGTGTCATCGAGACAACTTTCGACTCATAACGAGGCGGAACGCGGACTCAGTAGCTGAGCCGACTCGATTATTGGCGGGCCAATCATTTTAATGGCTAATGTTGAGGGCGACCGATAACCTCCTGCGATAAAAGAAACATTTCTTCTATAGAGAACTGATTGTATTATAGTGACGATCGCAGCGCGTGAGCTTTAATTGTTAACTAAATTAATCGTAAAGATATATTGCTGCGCTTTTTAATTTATAGCCGAGGAATTGAGCCGAGGGTTGAGAAGCTTCACTGGAAATTCCCGACGTTTATTTTCGCATCTGCAGTGGCCTAAAGGCAAGCAACGATCCTCACGCATTCTCTTCCTTTAACCGAGTTTCATTGAAGCGACGTGCAGTGATTTTCTAACCCTTTCGTCAGTCGGATGTCTGAGCGACAAAAGCGGCTGAAAACGAGATGCCGAGTACAAGTTGAGTGACTAATGAACGGTCGGTAGCGCGAAGAAAGTGGGCGGTGAAAATTAAATAGCAGGCGCGTTCAAAAAAATAGCAGAACGTTTTCGGTCGTCAGGTGCCGCGGTGACTGCACCGTTTAATCCTGATTAATGTCCTTGGAAACTCGCGCTAATGCTAATGCCAGCCAGACCGCGTCTCTCCTCGACTCATTCCATGTTCCCTTTTCTTCACCTTCGTCATCGTTTCGTCTAGATCTTCACCGGTCGATGACTTCTATCGCCATTCCGAATTTATGAAAGATCACAAAGGATTTGGGATCTCCTCCCTTTAAGATTAATAATTATTTAGTTATCATCAATGAGATATCGTTCTCAAAGGCACGCATTTTATACATTTTTAAAAAGATTAATAATCAATGATGAGTAATTAAAGTGGACTTTGTCAGTGGCAAAGATATACAATTTGTCATGCTAGAAGCGAGACATGTTCTCGGTGTGAGAGCCGCTTGAGGATCGTGACCGACGATTGAGTTGTATCCAGCGTTTATTAAGGCTGCTAGAGTGTAAGAACGAAGGAGAGAGAAAGAGAGAGAGAGAGAGAGAGAGAGAGAGAGAGAGAGAGAGAGAGACAGAGAGAAAGAGGGGGAAGTACGACGAGGAGGAGGTGGAGAAGGAGGAAAAGAGGAACGATCTAAAGGGATGGAAGCGCGAGAGTGAAAGAAGATTCCGATCGAGACGTACAAGACGATGCATCTACGGTCGGCCAAGGATGCGGATGAAACGTGCGAGCAAGACGCAAGACGTAAATTCACGTGCACACGAGTGAAGGAGCGCGTCCGCGTGCACCGGACAAAGAGGCACTCGTGCAGTAAACTCGCACGATCTTCATGGCGCGTAAAATCGTCTTTGGTCGCGTACACGTACAGGCGACATCTGCACATACGATGCGCGAACACCAGCGTAAACGCACGCACACACAAAATGTATTATTGACATGTTCCATAAGAATAACGGAGCAATCAGAGAGAGAGAGTGACGGAAACTCGCACGAGCAAGTTGATGAATGTTTCGCATTGGCGATTGAAGCTCCAAAAAAAAGATCGAGATGAACAAGATTTAGCTGCTCGCTCTGTCAGCTTCGCAAAATCTTTGACACGGTTGAACGAAGTACGCGTCGCATCAATTTTTGAGATAATCGCGGAATAATAAATACGTTATACCACGCGTCTCAAAAGAGTGCGATTACGGACGTAGGAATGGTGGGGAGATTGCCCGAGGGGCGAGCATCTGGCTGTAATTACTAAATTATCCTTTAACTCCGTCGTCCACTCGGGGCCGTGCCGCGATCTTATCCAAGAGGAAAGGGTTGTACCTAGGTTGTGCCTAGGTTTATTCAGCCAGGCTGAGTGAAACGATCGCCGTTTATCGTCGGCATTCTCGTGGTGAAAGCAGGACGAAACCACGGACCTTCGGGTAGATAAGGGCAGAGAGGCGGAACGCGCAGTACATTTTGCTAGATGTTAAATTCTCTGGTAATCGGTACCAGCAAGCGTCATCGATGTCAAGAACGATTTGTACGTGTTATTCAAACGCAAAGCGCAAATATTTCAGTTTATCGCAAAATTCATAATTGTCGATCGCGCAATTACTTTCGTAGAAATTACATTCAACATATACGTTGCAACGTGTTGCCAACGACAAAAGGTTCTAATACGCCCGGAATGTGTAACAACAAATGAAACTAACGAGAAACGGCAATACCGGCAAAAAAATAATTAAAGTAATAATAAAAAATAATAAAACAAATAATTTAATCGATTAGCAATGTAATCTCGTGATATTACATTCGGGGTTCTACTTAAAAATCTGCGTTTTAAATTCTGAAAAACAATTGGGCGCGCAGTTTGACGAATCTTGTATATAAATGTTTGTAAATTCGCCAACAAAAATGTTGAGCACTAGAACACAAGAACTGCTTTTAATTGATATTGCCGTTTCTCGTTAGTTTAAATTGAAACAAAAATTTTTGTGATATTTACGAATATAGGTGGGCAAATTATGAATTCAAAATGAGCGACGTTTAGTGCTCATCCCGACACATCTACGATTATCTTTTACGTGAAATAGCAATTTTTAATAGCAATCAGTGAGTTTTTCTTCCATAATGATAGTTGTAAGGTAGTAAAAGAGTTAAGGTTATTGCGACTTATTATTTAGAACAAATATATATATCTGCCTATCAACGAGAAAGCCGTGCGATCGATCGATAGATCCCGAATGATCTCATGGAGCGGCCACTTCGCAGTTCTTATTCTTTTTGCTGCGAGCTGCCGAGGGCTGGAAGAGGTTAAGCTGAGCAGATAGGTAGATATTCGCGATAGGACGATCTCGAAGGTAAGAAGCCAACTGAAGAAGGTACGGGGAGGAACGAAATGGAGCGGAACACGGTGGAGAGGAGGCCGAGGAGAGGGCAGCGAGCTGTCCAGGTCGATGATGCATGGTACCAACGACTCGATCGTGCTACTCCTCTGTGAACTTCATCTTTGATGCCGCACCGCTTGCCCACCTCATATCTTCGCCTCTTTCAATGTTCTTCTGCAATATTCGCGCACAAGTTCTCTGGTAGAAATTTCATTGCATTTTTTTTGAGAACAATTACTACACAATTATATTAACTTCTAGTAAAAGCTTTCGCATAAAAACATTCATAAGATATTACGTTACGTTAAGTATAAACTATAAACTTAAATCTATTTATAAATAAACTTAAAGCAACACACAGAGCAATCAGTTGCGTAAATATATAACGTAACTATATTGTAATGTGTCTTATGAATGTGCGGAGACTCTAACTGTGAAATGAACTATTTTGGATCCCAAAGATGAAATCCTTTAGCCTGCAGTTACTGCACACAAAAGGTGCTCAAAATCTGTAGCCATTTACTGAACAAAACATGGACAATAAATGGACTATTCAGTATTTTAACTAATAACAATCCATTAGTACTAGAAAATGATTAACAAATAATAATCTATTATAGAATCCATCTCTTGAAATTTCCAAACTAAAAGATTAGAAATTATGACAACTAAGAGTCAAATAGACGCAGATTCTGTTTGCGAATATTAGAGGAGAAGAGGATGTTATAGCTACTGTGGATATTACAACTTCTCTATCTTATTCAATCAATCTTAATACGACAGACGTTTCGATCTCCTTCAGATTCTCTTCAGCAAAGAATATAGAAATCCATGTAGCATCAATAATTCTTCTACCATTTGTGACTTATTCCTTGCTCCACATAAAACAAGCCATTTCCAATTGACAGATTACAGAAATTTACAATTCATTAAATCTCGTAAACGTTTAAAAGTACATATATTTTAATAGTTAACTAAGACAAATTCAATAATCAAAAAGAAAATTCACATTTACTCTAATGCAAAACACGAAAAAATGCGCTTCCTTTTAATCTACAATCGGATCAGTTATATTGATTGAATTAACAGATAAATTTACATAAAACAATTAACAGACAAAATAAATAATCAAACGTTCGCTTTCGATTGAAAGAATGTCGAAGTATTAATATTAATAATAATAGAACTGAAAGGGCGGTTCTCACAGTTAAAGATCCGCCTGTGGCACGCAGACTGCAGTCCATTGTACCTCATGTCAAAGTATTAGACACCGAAAGAATTCTTAATAAAAGACTCATATTGGTAATGTTGTACATTATACTTTCAAAGAAAAGCCTCAATCTACAATGTGACATGGAACTTTTACATATTGCGTATTCCGCTGTGATCAATAATTTCAAAAGTAAATGTTAGAACATACTTGGTTTCCTTTTCGACAACATTTGTTTAGATACAATATGCATTCACCATTTAAATATATGATGACAGTTTGCGAAATGGTCTCACGTTATTAGCATTCCATTTCTGACAATCGATGAATATAATCGTATTTGTAAATTGAACGTTTGATTATTTAAATTTATCTGTTAATTGTCAACTTCTAACTGCTTTGATTTGTAGATTAAAATTTGGAAGTGCTTCTTTTCTTGTTCTGCATCAGAGTGAATATGGGTTCCCTGTTTGATTATTTTAGTTAACATTTAAAATACACGTTTGTTCGAGTGTTCACGAGTTTGTGAATTGTAAATTCCAGCGACCTGTCGATTGGGAGTTGACTTGTTTAATGCGGATCAGGCAATAAATCACAAGCGGTAGAAGAATTATAATGCTGTATGAACTCCTGTATTGTTCGCTTCGTCGAAGAAGACCTGAAAAAGATCGAAACGTACGTTAACATTAATTGTTAAAATAACTGTGTAACTTTTAACTGTGTTTTAGGACCAAAAAATTATTTCCCGCGCAATTTCGTGAAATCAAAAAGATATATAAAATCAATACTAATTGTGAGATCTAGCTATGACAGTTTTTCGTTTATATTTTATTATTTTAATAACGAATTCTCTCAATGTAAATTCTTTCTCTGAAATTGTCGCTGTTCTCTCCTAAATAACACACATTTAAGAAAATTGTCTATATTTTAGAACATTTTACTCTTAATTGGAGTCTTCATGTAAAATCTCTCTTCTCTTTATCGTCTGTGGTTTCATTTTTATTTTGTCGTGTGCTCCGACTGTTTCTCCGTCGCAAATCTCGCACCTGCCGCGAAGAAGGATGAAGACATACCGATCGAGATTCCTGCTGCGAGACGCATTAGTCGTCACGCGGGACACATCGGACGTCCCTCTTATTCCCAAGCAAGCTTGGATCTGCGCTCATATAAATGCGTGCCTCGAAGCGGCATTACTGTTCGTTATCGTGTGCTATCACGTCTCAAAGATTCGCAACAAAACTCATTCTTATTCATCGTCATTTATGAAAGTTATACACGATCGATAATAGAATCCGCATATCTCGTCGATGTTTAATCTAAAAAGATTGTAATAAGATTACTAGAAATGTAAAATAATTTATATAAAAAATTACTTTTGAACTTTCTTAATAAACGACATGTTGTAACAACAAAACAGCTGAAAAGTGATCATAAAAATAGCTTGTTTTTAATGCCACGATTTTTGAAGTAAATTGCGTGCCAAATGATATTTTATGGTGGGACATTATTTACCAAAAATTTTCAAGTTGAGCCAACTATTGGTTTAATAGATATGGAGGATAACAGTAGTTCATTACAGCCTCAGCTCGTACGTTTTAAAGCACGAATTTTTATATTTTTATATCTGTCCGATTTTTTAAAATTTAAAACTTCGTACTCAGTAATTTTGCTGATTGCTGACAAATTTAAAATCAGATTTTCAAAAATCATAATGACCGATTTAATATGTGGTGGGATCATACATTAAAAAATTCTTTTAATTTCTATGAAAAATATATACGAGTATGTCCAATCGCCAATTATAAATCTAACATAACTCAGACCTGCAGAATAAAGTGACTCATTGTCAGTATAGAGTGGACAAAAATTAAAAACCATCCCCTCCCCCAGGGCCTACGCTCTAGTTTAGCGGCGATCTGCCGACAGCAACGACAATATTAAGGATGTACGTTGTGTCTCAAAATATTATCAAAAACAAAAATTTAATAAAATATTCTAGTATTACGTTTGAGTATCGAGTTGTGTAAAATTTGAGAACAAATCACTTATTGGTTTAGGTTATTTAAACAATTAGAAATTGGAAATGAGGCTAATGAGAGTCAACGCATGTATAAGTGCGCAATCACAAATATTGATATTATACACAAAATATTTATTCCTTCTAAATTATAAAAACGAATGCTTCAACTCACTTTGGAGTCATCCTAACTCTCATTAGCCTCATTCCCAACTTCTAATTGTTTAAATTTTGAAAGTCCTGAACTAATTGAATTGTTCTAAGTTTTTAAATTTTTTGTTTATTTAATTTTGTTCATTCTAAAATCGCGTTTTGCACTTATTTGCAAATTTAATAGGAAAGTAAAATTACCAATTAAATCAAAATGTGTACATATAGGAGAGAATGGGGGAATTACAGACACCGGGGTAAAACCGAACACTACTATTTTGGTATTTCCTTGTAATCCGTCACCTTCCGCGGCAATATTACGTATACGGACTCTATACGCTCATTGTTTAGCAAACATTCACGACGTGAAGTTGCGCACACGAAAATACCAAAATGGCAGTGTCTGGTTTTATCTCGGTGTCTGTAATTTCCCCATTCTCCCCTACTATTAAAACTCTAATACACATTCGCACAAAAATTCATTTAGATTTAATTACTCGTTTATTATATTTATTTAAAACTGCAACAAAATATAATAATTTTTGCTGCAAAAATCATTATAAATCAAATTCATTGTTTTTTTCTTTGCAGCTAGTTTCAGGGCCAAAATTCATTTACAACCAAAAATTTGTTGATGATTAGGAAAAGAAGGAATAAACCTAGACAGACCTTCAGTTTATAAATTTCAATAACTTTTAGCTCGTATTATACAGCCAAAACATCTTTATTTTTATTTGTTATAATCTGAATTGAAATTTTTAGTCAGCATCCTAATATCAATCGTAAAAAGAGTATTTTACAAAAATTATTTAATCAGGTAATTACTTTAACTGAATATTGATAGTAGATTGAGTACTGATCTTTAGAAAAATACAAATTTTTTTAAATTTTTATCCATCATACCAAGTTAATTATTTTTTTCTGAAGATCTAACTTCAAATTTATAATCAACCACACAAAAAAACCCGTAGATTTTTTTTAAAGAAATTAAAACATTTTTTTAAATAAATGGTTCATTATATTAAATCGGTTATTTTAAATTTTGAAAATCTGATTCCAAATTTGTTGTCAGCCAGAATTTCCAAAATTTTAATATAAACATAAAAATCTAACAGACATAAAAATTCATGCTTTAAAGCGTATAAGTTAACACTTTAATAAGCTAACTACTGTGATCCCCCATCTCTTAAACTAATATTCGGTTCAACTTGAAAATTTTTGTAATTGACGTCTCATATTTGGTTCCATCATTACGGAACCAAAAAAAAAAAAAAAAAAACTAATTTTGCGATCTTTTTCTATAGATTAAACTAATTTACAAGTTCTTCAACGAACAGGTAAAATAGTTTCTTAAAGTTTGCACAAATTGATAATTCGATAAATAGCTCGATAATTATAACTCGTTTTTATCAAGTCAGGAGAAAGGCTAATAAGACAAATAAGCCATTTGGAGAACCATTGCGCGCGCCCTTGACAATAATTTGTTGTCGACGAATCGAAGACAAGCAGGCTGAACCCTGCATCGCGCAAGCGAACGAATGCTTGATACCCGCCATGGATTGGCCAGTTATATGATCACGTTTTGCGGTGAGCCGATCGAGCGAAATGCTTGGTGAACCAATCGGCCAATCGATTTTACGAGCGTGCGAGAAAATCAAGGGGCGGCTTCGAGTGTGGACGAAGGAACCCCGTTCGCTCCCGGCTGTCGAACGATTGCAAACATCGCGATGAATTCGGTCGACGTGGTACATTCTCGGCAATGGCGCAGACGTTCGCAGGAACTTTAAAGATGTCGTCGGAGCTGCGAAATTTCCCGAAAAAGTTCCGATAAAACGTTCTGCTTTCGCCCGTGGAAATTACTTCTCCGCGAAAGGAGGAGAGATCGTTTGGCGCGCATCGGCGTAGGTTCGTCGTGAAAGTTGAGACTGATACACAAGGAAGCATTCTCAATCATTTAGACGTCCACTCGAACGTTTAGTAAACGTTGCGGGATATTATCTTTCGTTTGCATGAGAGAGGAGCGTTTACTTTTTCGATTAAGAAAGGATCTCCACCCACCGAGTGGCACAGACTTGTGAGTTTCTTCGAAAAACGGAAACTCAGGTGTGAATATGAAAAGTGCCCAAGGATCATTGAGAATTAATTATTCTTTTCTGAGAATATAAATTTTAAACAGAGAGTAATGCCTTCTTTAATTACTAGCAGACATTTTTTTCATATCGTTATATAAATACAACTGTTTTCAACAAAAAAAACGACATTCAACATTTATTTTTTTCACAAAGTCAATTTCATCCATTTTATAATGTCACTTCTTAAAATAACGCTAAAGGAATAATCGGCGATTATTGATAATGACTTTATCTAATTTTAAAATAATTCTAATTTAAACAAACTACTGCAAAATATTGTAAGTTTCAAAATTGTACAAGTTCATGTTTCATTGTATGATGAATAGATTTTAACAAGTTACTCAAAGACGAAGAGACATGGTAGTGTCTTGCGCCAAGTAAACGTGCTTTTGTCATTGTGTCTTTTTACACGAGCCGGCGATTTGCGAGCACTCGAGATTATCGAATCTCAATAATAATTGAGACGATCGCGTTCTAAATAAGCTCAATTGTTAATTTGAATAGGTTTGAATTATTTAATAATAGTGTTCTTATCTTTTTCTATATGTATGAGCAAATAATAAATAATAAAAAGCGTGATGCAAAATCCAAAATGTCAATTTTTCAAGTAAGATACGTCATCATCGCTATTAGAAAATATTCTCCCTTTTACATTTTTTATATTAGTTGGAATTCGCCTACCTATTGCGGCGTTCGCCTATTTACTGGGGTGCTCATATATCCGCATTTGATTAATTATAGTTGGCGGTTGGCGTCGCCAATATATAACAGCAGGACTACGTTCAAAAACATTAGAGATTTATTTTATCCTTGTTGTTTTCGAACGTTAAATAAGGATACAATGATATCTAGGCATCCGTGTGATATTTCTGAATGTAGCCCTTGAGAGTGCAGTGACATATTATACTATGTGATACAAACTTGTAAAAAATATAAATTATTTCGTTATATTTTTAGCAAATGTATTTTGAAACATATATATGCGTATACCATATAAAGCGATAAACAGAACGTAAGCCAAACTATATCATTTATTGTCAGGACTTAATCCTAAACCGCATATTATTTTTGGTTATCTTTCTCGCTATACCAGCATCTATAAAACCCTATCACGCCGTATCTTTAAAAGCATATTTTTAGCTCAAAATATATGAAATCGATATATCTCAAAGTAATATAAAGATGATAAACAATACTCGAATAACAAGTATTTTATTTTCGAGTAATTACAATTGGTTAAAAAAATTGTATTGCACAAAATCATAAAAAAATAAATAAATAAAAAATTTCAAATTTTTTAATTTAAATTTGAAGCAAAAGACCGGTAGGGTTTTACAGTTGACTCTCTGGATTAAAAAGAAATTGTACAATGTAAATCGCTTTAAAAAGTTTAATTATTTCAAGTATCCAATGTGACAGGTGCGTAAAAGCAGCGTCACACCAAAATTGACATTTTTGAAAAATTAACACTCACATAAACAAAAGGATGTCTTTTAGATTTCTAGAGATTTCTTGTAATATCTTGAGGTATCTTGCAATTTTCGAAAAGCTTCAAAAAAACATCTTTTAGCGATCTAAAAGATAATCTTACACAATTTTGAGATATTATTTCATCAGATATCAGATAAAGATGTTTTGAAGATATCCTTTAGAAATCTAAAAAATATTTTATATGACAAACATATTTTAAGATGTCTTTCGATATCTTTTGGATGTTCACAAGACATCGATGTTTTCTAAGCAAATCACAATTTTATAATTAATAAGCAAAATTTTATTATTTAATAATATAAAATGGTAGATAAAGGATTGTAATAATTAACTATTATTATTGTATATAATTAAGGAGTACAGAACTCGAAGATAGTGCCAAAAATTTCATAGTATTGGCGGGCGTTAGTATGCAAAAAGCGAAAGAATATTACAAATGCATGTAATAAAGCACGTATACACATTGTAGTAAAATAATTTTTTTTAATTCTACAATTACATGCATTTACTTTTATATTATTTGGAACCAGTAAACGTATATTTAATAAAAAATAAAAAGGTATTTAAATTGCTGAAAACTTACGGGTTAACTACTCCGAATTTCCGTGCACTCTCATGTTAAGAATAATTCAAAAAATACCTCTGTAGAGGTATCGTATCTACGAATAAAGTTTTTTCTTGAATTTTAATTCAAGTCTTTAAATTATATTATAAAAATGTTATAGCAATGTAAAAAATCGCATAAGATACATCGTACTTTGGTGTCTCGAGTTAGGATTAATAAAAACATAGCACGTAATGCAAATTACGCTCTAGACAATTATTTTACGATGATTGGCGCATTTTGATCGCTTAAATTAATTCGATTATGATGCATCTAAATCAATACAAAGTTGATTTTGATAATTAAAACCAATAATATTAAGCTAATAATATACATTCACACACAGATTTAATTCATTATTACTTATAAATTTCCCTTATTCGGTTTAACAGAGTCAATAATTCTTACATTAAAACTTTTTTATCTCAATTAATTTTTTTCATTTTGTATTGTTACTTATTTAATTCTTTATTCTGTATTCTATTAAAATGTACTATTTAGAATAAAAAGACTTTTAAATGGGCATACAGAGATACCAGGCTTGGGTAGTAACTAGTTAAAAAGTTAAAAGTTAAGCGAAAAGTTAAAAAGTTAGTAACTTTTAACCTAATTTAATTAATATTAAATGCATTAATTGTTAACTTTAACTAGTTGTTTTTAAAACAACATTAACTTATTAACTTCTTTCTACATTAATTTTTTTTATCTGTTTTATAAATGACAATATAATACATTAGTACCATTCTCAGCACTTGTAAAATAAATGTTTAGTGCAGGTGGTTTGCTATTTGATGACTTACTACGAAAGTAAACCGATCGTTATTTTTAAATAACGCTCTTATTTAAATTTAATAATCACTTTAATAATAATACATTTTAATAGGATTATATTTTATCGATATATTATATGTAAGGTTATATTTTATGCGTGAAATCGTATTTTTAATAATTTAATTACAAAATGTAAAAAAATTGGAAAAGGATATATATCTATATATAAAAAACAATATTTCTTCTTTACTTCATATAAACTTCAATTACAAATAAAAGAAAAAATTTATTTGATAATTTATACTATAATTGTTATTTAAAATAACGCAATTTTAAAAATTACAATAATCTAATTTTATGTAAATAATGATTTTGAAAATTAACTTTTATTTTAACTTACGTTAATTTAATCTTAATGTAACTTTAACTGAGTTAACTTTTTATTCATATAACTTTTAACGTAACTAAATTTTATGTGCCATCAACTTTAACTTAATTTAGTTAAAAAAATTTATTAACTTACCCAGCCCTGAGAGATACATATCACTTTATGTATCTTTAAGTTCAATTTTTTTTTAAGTCATTATACAACAGTAATTATATCTTGAGAAAAAAAAGAAAAAAAAAATATATATATATATATATATATATATATTCTCTTTTCCGTTTTTTAGAAATATATGAAATTTTGTAATTATGCCAGAAACAGAATATGTATATTTTTTTCAAGATATAATTACTGTTGTATAACCACTTAATAAAAATGAAACTTAAAGATACATAAAAAGTGATATGTATCTTTGTATTCTCATTTAAAAGTTTTTTTATTCCAAGTAAATATTATTTGAATTAGTTTCTTAAGTCTTTTTACACAACTTTTGTTATATCATTATTTTTGTAAAGAGAATTGTAAAGATACTCTTACTTGTGTTTTTTGGTACATGAATGTTATTGCCATGTTTTCTCTTATACTAATGTTTATCGTGAAAAGTATTGCTATCAACGGTGAAAAATGGCCAAAGCAACTTTTGTATTTTTCCTTGAACTTGCAATATTTTAAAATTTTAACCACTTTAACACAATTTATTTTTGAATTAGATTTTGAATTAATTAAAAATTCTTATACGAACTCTACTCGTATCTTCGATTATTACGATAACTTTTTTTGTAGAAATTTTAGAAAGCGATAGTTTCCAAGAAAGTAAATTTTTCCTTCTTCCTCAAAAATTAAAAAAAAATGGCACTTACATTTCACTTTAACATGCTTCAATTACAGTCAAGTGTATTGGCATTAAAAATGTTCATCCGCCTCTAAAATCTTATTAAGTCAGTTAGCATTTTCATATCTCAATCAATTCTTAAAACATTATTATTAATTATTTTGTGTTATAGACATACATATCACACACGCACATTCTACGATCATAATTACGCGCGCGTAAAGTCTCTGATGTATTATGTGGCGTGATAATTTATGAGCAAATAACTCTCAAGCTTAATTACATTTTTTTTTACAAAAATCGTGATAACATTTTATCGCCGATGTGTTAATTAGTGCATCCATTGTGACGCACCGTACAAGTCTCACGCGAGATACGTTCACGCTGGACGAGGGCACACGAGTTTTTCGAGCGGCACGCAAGACTTGGTTTGTATAGAAAGAGGACCTATTGACCAGCGTGGGTGGACCGCGTTTTTAGGTCAAGCTCGAAAGAAATATCGCTCTTGTGCTCATCGGTTACGTACGTTTCGTGTCGAAGCACGACGCGTGAAAATCATTTCAGTGAGAAGATTCGTGGGACGTACTTACGTGCACACGTTATGTACAAGTTGCCGTCTCCACGGATCTCCACGGAATCGTTATCAACTTTGGAAGCACACAGGAAGCGTGAGTAACATATCGGTGAACGATCTCTTCAATTTGCGCGCATAGATGCGGGATGCAAGGTGAACCCGCGTGCACGCGGGTACGTAATAATCTCCGCGCATTGCACGTGGCGGGATCGCGCGCATAGCGTAATTGGTGTTCCGGCGCGCGCTCCCTGATTTATGAGCGGCGCGGATTAAACGCGATCCGCATCTTTCGACACCGTTCCGCGTTTACTCATCCGCCACTTTACATAATTCCCGATGTGCGCTAGATTACTTCGCTCGTAGAACGGACACGTATCGGGAAAACTATCGCGTACAATATGCTCTTAACGCGTGTAACGACGCTGTAAATAATGTCCCCTTTTACGTAAGACAATCGAAGCAAATTACGATTTGTATAATTCATTTAATCATAAATCTTCGCATGCATGTATCAAGTTCAATTATACAACGGTGACAATAGTGTGATAAAAGACAACGCAATATTTTCGCAATGATGTATTTGTCATAAAGTAGATAATTAAAAAGACGAAAATTGTTAGATTGTTATTATGATTCTTGTGAACAATAGTAAAATCCAAATAGATGCATAGATTGTGCGATGCGAAAAGGAGTTGGGAAGAACTTCACTAATAATTACTACGTAAACTTTTTTAATTAAAAAAAAGTAGAGAAAAAGAGGGTAACATGGCACTTATTGTCATCTTATTGAATAACTTTGTTTATAATCAATATTTTATATTGAAACTTGAATTACATTCATCATAGTGTTGTTGAACAGATTTTATACTAAAAAAAATGAAATATTTCTTACTTAGAACGTGATTTATAAAAATATAACACGCTGCGTAATCGATAGAAGAAAAAAGTGGTAATATAGCTAGCCTAAAAATAATTTTAAAAAATTGGTTTAATTTAAAAAATACATAGTATTTTGTTACAAAATTATATATTTTTAATTTTCCATCGTTTAGAATTTTCCTGATTTAGATTTTTTCTGTGTTCAGAGACTCCAGAGCTATCATTAGAAATATCATTTTATCCCTGTTTAACATTAAACAATAAACATAAAAAAATATCTCTAATGTTTCTGGACATCGTCCTTTAGAATATCAATTCATTTATTGAAGAAATATGTGGATATAAGATAAAGTGATCGTGAAACCGCAAAGCGTAGAACTCATAATATGAAACACTCCCCATATAAATCCCCATTTATTATTGCATATTCTGATTTCGAAAGTTTTTTTAAAATGCTCTACAATAAAGTTTTTCATTGAGGACTATTGAATTATGAGGCTTGAAAGTTATAACTTTCAGCATTAGCACCGAGACTTTAAAACATCTCAAAAAGATTAGATTTTAGAGAAAAATGTTAGGTATAAAAGTTTTTGAGTATTAAAAGAGCTATTTGATTGATAACTAGATTTTGAGTCTGGATTCTAATTTAAACATATAGTAAGGTCCAAGTCGATAAGATCCATCTCATATAAAAAAATCTTTGTGTCTCATATTAGGAACTCTTTTTTGAATGAGCAAAAGCGGCAATTTTGATAAAAAATTTTACATACAACAAAGTAATAACTATTATCGGTTGATAACTTTTGATAAAACTTAAATATATTTACCATAATTTGAATGTAAAAATTGGAGTTATAATAGTATAAATTAAATAAATTATAACTTTTAAAAGAAGATATCTCATAATAGGCGACTTTACCCTAAAAAACTTGCTTAAAAAACTCTATTAACAAAATTTCATGTTATTGTTTAACTGTACATAACTCGAAGTGTGTACATCCAAATAAAAAATTAAATAACAAAAAAACACTCCAGTGTATATACATTCGTATTATAATACGCTCCAGTTTAAAAACAATTACAAAGTATGCGTAACTAATTGTAATTCTAAAATGTACCTTGAAAAAGTTTACAAGTGTTCAAAAGTAAAAATACCATGTAACAATTGTCAGCTATTGTGTATTGGAATATTAACGCCACTAAAAAAACGATAGGCTACTAAATGAATAATTCCATAAGTAATCGTTCAAATTCGTCACCTAATAACGGAAATAATAGGGGTAGCCGTAATGTCCACAGTAACCATAATACTCTCTTCTCCTCTAATATACAGCCAGTAAGAATAAACCTATACGTACTTAAATGATTCATCCACAGTTACACTATTTGTTTCAATATATAGATACGTTACAACTAATACTAATATAAAATCGTACGTAAGATACGCTCTATGACTTCTAATCTAAATAAATTTTGCGTACATATTTCTGAGTGCTAATCGGCCAGTGCGATTATGATAAACCGCATTTTACTATACAGTCTCTATATCGTTCTGTACATTATTCGATTATCGTTTTTTAACATGCGTCTGTCGTGGCGTATTTTGCAACATCCGGTGTTCGGGATGTCGAGAATCGTCGATGAGCATCGCCGTGACGGATTAATTGAGGAAACATTAATTGATCGCCTACGATATTTGCGTAACGGCGATTGGCGCGTATCTGTCATGACGGTGCGTCGTTTCTTCAACTTTCGGTCGGGAGTACATCGCGATAAATCGGGAGCGCCATTAACGAATGTACAGGCAATCGTTTCGAAATGTCTAATCGATTTCATCGACAATGATGTGTCAATCCGCATTCTGAGACGCCGCGCGTTTCAATTACTCGCGAGTGCATCGAGGATGTTACATCGTCGCGACGGAAGCTTGATCGCGCTATTCCATGATAGTTCAAAATGTGATAAATGTCTTAACGTACTTTTCGCGCTTTTTCATCATGAAGCATGGAAAAGATAAAGTCGACATGCTAAAACGCGAGAAATGGTTGTTGTCAGACGCCATTGCACCAATGCATTGCAATGTTACGAAACTACAACAGCCCACAATGAACAACGTTTTTCTAAATAATTTACTGTCGACACTATCGTATCGCGGCACCCCTTCCCCCCTTGTGATTCTCTTGAAGCCGCTGGAGCGAATAGATCGCGATGTTCTTCTTAGCTAGGACAGGCCAGACTCGAGAGGAGAGATTGAGTTATCAAGATAATCGGATGCACGCCCATTCGCACGACTACGCATCCCGATATGTTTTAGACGCGGTTCACAGCGCGAAAGAGGTAAATTCCTTCTCTCGAGATACCCTTCGTCGATGACCCCGGGTACCGACCCTGCGTCCGCTCGGTAGAAATTTCAAGAAGATCGCCGATTACTTTGTTTACATCGCGTCGATGGCCGATTGATCGTCCGTTGATCAGCGTGAAATACTCTGCAGACTCTGATCATCGATGATGATAATCGGTGCCGCTACTGAGGAAACAATTCATTTCAATTCACGCGGTAAGATAAAGGTAAAGCATTACCTTCAATCTACATATCGCAGAAATATTAGAAACTTGAACAACCTTATATCTATTGGCAGCTCGTGAAAATTGAATCGGGTTACGTTTTACAAGTTGCAGTTTCGTCAAATTTATATTTTCGATTCGCGACATTGATGATCCATGTAGCTGAATCCCCGAGACGTTGATATCTCGATCGCTTTCAATCCGCAAATGTCCCTCGAGATTCGAATCTCTATGAATTTGAACGTCTATAGAGATCCTCGTGGCCGAGGCGCGGCGGTTATGGAAACGCGCCGGGGACAGATAGGCTCGGCAGCACAAAGCAACAAATCAACGTAATAAATCGGGCCTCCGGGAGAAATATCGAGTCCATAAAGATGTTGGTTTAGGACACACACGCATTTCCAAGGCGTGCCCTTCTCGCGGCATCGCGCGACTCTCCTCTCGACCCGCTTAGAAAATCATGAATCGCTTCAATCTCCATTCGAAGCCGGGGCACGCCCGCGTGTGCGTCGTAGTGTCTAATAAAGAGAAAGATATAGCCGGGTACTCGTGTTTTCTCTGTATATATAAAAATGTTTTGCTTACTAGTTCTCGTCCAGATTGACCGCGTCAAAGCGTGAGATAATAAACACCGATCCACGAGATGTCAGATGAAGTATACGTGTGCGAATTTGGGCATGCAATCTCTATGTACGGAAAATAAACATTAAAATGTTTATTTAACTGTCAACGTATTAGAAGAAAAGCAATTAATCGTTTACAATAGGTGTACACGTGAAATCTTTCGTCTATATTATTTTAGTAGAATGAAATAGAGTCTAAAAATGATGTTACGGTTGTTTTAAACAATTTTTACAGTTTAACTTTTGTATCTTTGCACACTGTATTTCTTCATGGCAATGTATCATCCATAAATTAACGGTTTGCTTTCGGGGGAGGACACAGAGTATTTTGCCTCTGCTTCTCGTTCCCCTACATAAAGATTCGATTTGGATCTCTCGAAGCTTCCTCCTCTTCTTCCGAGAACGAAGGAAGTCGGGGGAAGAACCGAAAGATTAAAGGGCGGAGTTAATGGCTCAATTAGCGCGGTTGGCAGGCAGCAAAACACGGAATGGAACTCGGATGGAAAAACTCACGCGGCAGTTAGAATCTCTCGAATTTCATACGCGGAAAATCAAATCGATGGTAAAAAAAGAAAAAAAGAAAAAAAGAAAAAACTTTGAACATCTTTCGTCAAAAGACGTAACAAGAAAGATAATAAGTCTTCCCAGATCCTAATAATTGCTATTTTAGAAGACAAAATACTCGTATTATATTATAAAATAATAATTATTTTCATTGCGCATTTATATATACATGATCAATATTGCCAGTATTAATACTAAAATCTCTCTTTAGGAAAGGATACTTTCGCTAGTCGCGCTATCCGGATATTAATTTCATCGTAAAATATTAATGATTACGATGTTATCCGGAGAAAACTCGAAGCGCTAATAAAACCCGGGGCAGGACGTTCGCCCGCAGCATTTTTCTATTCAGCGAATAAACGCGCTCGACAGTCGAGCGATAACTCGGGACTTTATCGTCCGAGAATATCGCCGTTCCAGGCGACGCCGATTTTCGCCACGAAATTGCTCGGCTACTCGACTTTAGCCGAGGGTTTATGGTTTTGACGTAGGCGCCGCGCCGTGCGCGCGTTGCCAAAGAAAGAAAAGATCAACACCATTCGCACGATAGAGTGGCGCGATTCCGCTCGCAAAAAGCTGATCTTAACGATTCTCGCGCGGCCCGGCGAATCGATGATAAAATCGAGGAACGATGTTCGCGCGGCCGCGGGCCGTCGGCGGCCAGTATTAAAGTCAGCCGTTTCGAGTTCGGCTTTATGGTTTCCACGGCACGGATACCCGGTGCCCAGCGCAACGAAAAAGAAAGAGCCTAACTGGAAAACCGTGTCCGCCGACTCTGTCAGCTGTCATTATGCGTCGTTAACTTGACAGTGGACAGAAAATCAACGGCGGCGTGCGGACGGATCTATATGGCCGACCTATACAGGGATTACGAGTCGGTCGGTGCGCCTCGCGGATAGAGCGGTTATCTTTATGCCGTTTCTAAGAAGATTCTCGCCTTTCCTCTCACCATCTCTGTGTTGTTTCTCTTAGCTTTTCGTTTTACGCTCCGGTGACCGCGCACATTCGTTCATCTCGTTCTCAAGATCGCCCGAACCGAACTGCATACAACTTCTTTTTTCCCTTTTATCTAATGATCGTAGAACGTATCGCTTATATGATAATGTTTATTATCTCGTCAGATACTTAAATCCTACACAGTCTCTTAATTTGCGTAAAAATTCAAAGATTTGTAATTCAAATTAATAAAATATTTCGTATATATGTTCTAAAGATTTGAGGTCGATGAAATTGTCAAGGGTTAACGAACAGAGTTAGGTCACCGTGCTATTGTTAACAGTTTTGATAAACAAATTAATGAATCATTTTCGATCTGATCCACAAATCATCATATTTCGGCAGGTACCTTAATTTCAATTTCCATTCATTATATCACAAACAGGTGTTATTATTATAAAATTATTTTACTCTCTCATCCTCAGTTTCAACAAAAAATTTTAGTCAGATGATTGACATCTTATGAAAAAGTTGTTATCCAGTAAACTTCATTTTCATACAATCAATAATGGATTAAAGTATCTTTTTTATTTGATGGAAGATACTACTGACCTATCAGAAAAAACAAAGTTTTTTTTTACGGTTTCATATATAAAATCTGTTTTCGAATACTTCAATTTATTGTCCAAAAAATTTAATGTTCCAATAGCTTTCACCATTTCCACAGCATTAAAAGAATATATACCGATAAACAAAAATATCATCTCGATTCCTTATTACGACACGATGTGGTATACAAGATTGTGAAGCTAATCATATTGGACAAATCGAAAGACGATTCAAAACCAAAGTCCAAGAACATTTTTTTTATATAAATAAGAATAGTGGACCCCGTTTATGCTTTTCAATAAATAAAAAAAATCACAATTTTGTTTGGCAACGTTTCATCAAAATTTTTTAATTTGCGTTTCTTAAAAGATCGATTTCAAAGATTTTGCGTTAAAAAGCAACAGCTGAGTTTTAAATAAACAAAGTGATACGGAATTTCTGTATGTGTGATGCATATGTATATCCCCATCCTTAACCTAATCTCTCTCTCTCTCTCTCTCTCTCTCTCTCTCTCTCTCTCTATTCCGTGATACCAGTTCTTTTCCTTAACATTTCTATTCTTCCTTATATTATCTCGCATATCTTAAACTTTCCATTCCCGACAGTACGACTATCAAATATAGATACACATTTTCTTCATCTTGATTTGTTTCTGCCAAGTACAGGTATTATCGATTAAAAATATGATATATTCCTACATTCGTATTTAATGTTTTTATTTTTTCGCCACCCCGACAGAAGTCTCGACGGTATGCGAAAACAACGACGGCATAATATGCGTATTTTTGACGATACCGGCTTTTTCGTCATTTGCATCCACTGCTATTTTTTCAAGCTTTCGTTCAATTTTTAATATGTAATTTAATTTCAAAGTAGAATTTTCTACTGTTTTCATTGACTGACGAAGGTTTTAGTATAGCCGAACCGAAATGTTCTACCAGATATGTAAATATAATATTTATCGAATTAAAGATCTTTTTAACATCTACAATTTTTCGGCTCGTAAATTTGACCCGTTCTTAAATTATTGTGTTTGAAAACAATTCAAGCGTTTCTCATTTTTAAAAGCAAATAAGTTAAAGTCACTGATTTTAAACCCGAGATTCTGTTATGACAAGCAAATAACTTAGGAATAATCTCAGTCTATATTTGTGAATTTTTTAAATCATATTAGTTATCTGTATAATTATTTATTATCTATATATACAAATAATAAATCTAATATGTAGAAGATATAATACAAGGTAATCGCAGCCAATATTCAATATGGTCCACATGCTGTAAATGTAAATAATTACATGAATTGAAGCAATAACGTCACAGAGTACGTCATAGAGGCTATCAACGTGATTTGTTTGCAACAGTTGACTGCTTACTTCACTAAACCAGCATAATGTTACACACCCTAATTCGGATAATCCCGGAAAGTGTGTTCTACAAGATTCCCGTTAATCTGTCGCTTGTAATCCCGCACTTTCGCCGAAGGGACACGCCGAAGGAACAATCACGACAATCGGATTAAGCCCGCAGGTGAAAGAAACGGACGCCGCGCCGCGGTATCTTCGACCGGACGCGACTCTCGATCGTAGGGCGCGGTTTATACATTTAAACGGCCAGATATTCGAGATATGTTGCTCCTACGCAGACACAGGAACTTTCTCCCCTGGGCCACATTCTTCCGGCGGCCTGGCTCTCGAAGAAGAGATCCCGGAGTGGTAAATTCTCGAACGCCATAACACCGCCACCGTGCGTTTGTTTGGACAAGGGCATTATGAGATTTTATGCGAGCCACGCGTGCTTCGTCGACTTACAACGTTGTTTATGCACCCAGCGGCACACCTCGCGCCTGCCTGCCTGCTTGCCTGCCTCCTCCTTCTTCTCCTCCTCCTCCACCACCTCCTCCTCCTACTCCTCCTCCACTTCTCCTCTCCGGAAAGAGTAGTCCGCTGCACACTGTCGGTTCGGTTCTCCACCCCTACTTTCCTTCCTTCATCGGAATATATTTTTCTCGTTCCTATTTTCCTTCAAAAGCCTCAACGACCTTAATACAAAGTGTTACAGAAATCAGAACGCGTTGTTATTATCTCGAAAAGTGCGAATCATGGTTTTCTTAACACTCGACGAAATAACGTGGAAGCCGTGCGAGCAGGCCGGACTCTAAAAATATCTTCCTAACGTATTACGAGAGGAGATACTCGAAACAGCGACAGATCAATATTAAATCCCATGCATCATGCTACCAATTTTACTGCAATATTCTAGCATAATTCATTTCTGGACGTGTATTTCGTATTCTGATTTAAAATAAAATAATTGCTACACTGTTGCATCGCAATCCAGAAGCATTACAAGTGGCGGGATTCCGTAACTCTTAACAAAGGAACTTTTTAACATTGTTACGTTATCATTGTGCAGCTTTTTTCATCATATGTCATACCTACGCAAAGATAGTAGAACGATATCGTTGAGAGTTACACTCTTCCGCTAAAGTAATTGAGTATCCTTTGTACCAAAAAAACATCAACTTTTGTTATCACACACCGTGCAACGACAGTGATGATGTAAATTATCGATAGCGTTATCTCTCGCCTTCCGCGTATCTTTTGTCTCGTCAACTATTCGCGCGTATACTGTTCGTAAAGGGAACGAAAAGCGATAATGAATATTTATTTGAACGAAACAAGCTGCGAGAACCTTTTGACGTGCCGCAATCTGGGTGAGAAGAGATACACCGACTCGGTTGAAGCAGACAAAACAAACCCGTCTTATCAATGAGTACCATCATCTAATTGTCTCATTAAAGCGATTAGCCTCTGAGCGAGTCATCTTGGCTACGGGTACATTTCTCACGGGTGACGAGAAACGTCATTTATTACTACAACTTCTAATAACATTCTCTACACGGAGAAAAAGGTTTCTTTAGATTCAGTATTTCTATTTATTTAACTGGCATTTGTTTCATTGAAATATTATATGCTTATACGAAATGTTATTTGTTTAAATAAAAATTTTATTGTTTTGTTAAAAAACCCTCTATCACTTGACAGAAATAATTATTATTTGAAGTAATATCTTTTAACCAAATAATATATTATTTAATTACAATAAGTATACGAACAATGAAACAAATAATTTATTTACACAAATGTGGCAAAATATATTGAAAATATATCTTTCGTTCCATCAAACAAATGATTTATTTAAGACGAAGGTATATATTGTTCGAAATTCAAATAATCGTATTTATCGATACCATTCCAAATAACAAATTCGTTTGAATACAATAAAATTTGTTAAGTTTGAATAAATCGTTTCCTCTGTGCATTTTTCTTTCATTACGATTATTTTTTATTTACAATAACAATTATTTGTCTGTAATTATAACAATATACAACTTTGTGAAAAAGGATATCGACCGCAGTAGATCAGGCAATTAACGTATAAGATAATTTAGTTCTCACAACAGTCCCGACACCGATTGTTTCATCGTTTTAACATCAGCTTGATAAGTCACGCTATTTTTATACTTATTATTTATAAGCACAGAAAAAAAAGAATTTAATCTTTCTGCAAAGAAAAAAGTAGAATTGCAACAATATTCTTTTACAAGGAAATTGTCAAATAATTTCAAGCACGGACATACTTTTGACTAATTTTTGGATGGTCCCCAGATCGATGTTAAGAGCTAAAGGTCAGAGGAGACGCATAGCATCGTTTGCGCGCAAAATTCTGTTCTCTCGCATACATAGACGGATATTCGCGCTAGATTGCAGCGACTCGGGGGTTGTATGCGAGCATGCGGTACGCTATCGCGACGTATCGTATCGTATCGTACCTGGGTATCGTGTGTCTCGTGCGAACCGAGGCTCCTGGCACAAAACGTGGGTAGCGGCGTTATGAATGCGTGGAATTTATCAATGGACGGCGCGTCAATGATAAATCGCACGTGCAATGTGCGTATCCGCGATGGTCGGCACCGCTGCACCGGTGGCTCTCTATTTGCGCGAGAGAGGCGCGGAAGAAGCGCAGGCGAGGGACGCGCACGGCCACCCGAAGCTGAAAGGGAATGTCTTCCTTCGACGAGTGCCTACCGTGCGCATCGCGACGCCACGCGCTGACAAATCGCTCTCCCGTTTTTACTCACATCCGTATACGATTGTACGTTGCCGCACAGCCGGCGGCTTACTTCAGAGAACGCGCACGTTCGCCTCCTGATCGTGTTTACGCCGTGATACGAGTATCGAGAAATCATTCGAAAGACGTCAGGTGGGAAAAAGTCGGTTTCAATACCGCCGTAAAAATAAAGCATACGCTTTCCTTTCTCTGTCACTGATCTTTTCGATGCTGCATGGGATAAAATCGCGCCAAGTTCGTTAAATTAAGCGAAGAAAGAGCGTACTTTGCATCGTACCACCCGCTCGTTCGCGTCCAAGTGAAATCCGAACGAACGAGTATGCAAAAGTAACGCGACGAGCGAGACCGAGAAGCGTCGCGACAACGCTTCACGCATCCCGACGAGCATATTTTCGATAAGCCGGAAGCATACGACGCGGATCGCGGGCCGCGCCTTATAAGCGCGAACAAAACGGTTTGGTTCGGGCGAATTAAAAATCAAATCCACGGTGTATTCGCGTCTCAACGGCGGATGTATTTTGATAAAACAAAGTTCAAGAAATTGGCGAATTAAAAAAAGCGCGTTTCAACGTCGCCGCGAGGAATTTGCACCGATATAAAGCGTAGGTACGTAAGTAAAAAAAAAGCTTGCGATATTTTACATGCGCGTGATCCGATCTGGACGGATGAGAGGGTCCGGGTGAAATACCAGCATGTCTGGTAGCCCGTGCATCTTGTTTGTTTTCCACGACGTGGGGCAACAGAGCCCGCATCTTCGACGCAATTCCCTTCCGTTCTCAACCGTTTCGTGACGGCCCACGCGATGAAGAGATTCATAAACGGGACGTGAGACGATCTTGTTGTATTGTTTGTGTCCCGTTTTGCGGTAGAACGAGATCTTCCTCCCACGATCGCGGGGCGTGAGGTCAGCGGTGACACTTTGGTCGCGATTACGATAAAAACTTACGATAAAGACCACGTCTTCCACGGATCTTCGCTGCTCGAATTCTCGCGTGGTGTGTCTTTTATTCAGAATATTGTTATTGGCAGGGTGTCGTCAAAGCGAATCGAGTCGATTTCCGAGATACCATCCTGTTCATTCGGCGATGTGCATTAACTAGCGGAATTAAGCGTTTACCGTGACGAGATGTCAGACGCGGCTCGTCAGCAGAGACGCGCGATGCTGATGTGGAACCGACGATGTCGTTCGCTGCGACGGAGCGAAACGCCAAAGGCAAAAATACACGACGTGTCTCGCATCCTCGTAAAGAGACGAAAATATCTGTTCGAGCCAGCGAGAGGAAGGCAGGCAGGGGCGGGATACGACGTCCGGCCGCGTACCATACACTTTACATCCGCCATCGTTCTCCATCCTTTCTCGTCCGAAAAGCATCATGGAAGTTTCGATAGACTCGCGAATCCGTGCAATTGGAGAGTTGGAATCGAGAATATCACAATGTGAAAACTGATGAGACGCTCTTCGAAATTCTTATGAAATGAGAAATAATATCAGTGTTTATCAATGCGATTGAATAATGATGATATAATAATAATAATAATATATAATTAAAAAATGGCAATTATATGAATTACATATATTATATATCGTTGATTAGCGAGACTCCATGAAGTGAAACAATCGTCAATAGAAATACATATATTACTCGATGCATCAAAATTTTTTCATTCCGTCGCTCTGGCACATCCGGTTTATACACCAAGCAACGAGCCATGTAATAGGCGTAAAATTTAATTGCGTCGCTTTATAATTGAGAGGTATAGATACACGATTTTCTCTTAAAAATTGGAGTGCAAACATGTAGCAATTATAAGTAAATTATAAGTTATCAACAGCAATGATATGTCCAACGATATTAGTTGTTCAGTTTTTTATTTTTTACACTCTCCTTTCGCAATCATCAAGCAATCTTTTGCTTATCGTAGATGTGAAAACTATGCAACGAAGAAAGAATCTTCGTCCTTCAATCGAAATTTTATTTGTATTCGTTTACATGCAGACAAGTAACGCATCAAGTCGCGCATCAAGTCGTTGTCGATTTTTATCGCAGTTTGACATACAGGCATGCTCGCCAGCACGCACGCACGCACGCTACTTGCCCGATCTGTCACGTAATTCGGGGAGGTGGCTTTGCGACGTCTTACAACGTCGCGTTCGCTGTAAAACCGCGAAACTCTTGAAAGACCGACGCGTATCTCCGTCGTCGTGAATTAGATTCATATGGCGCGATTTTCTCTCGCGAGTGTTTCCTTTTTTTTTGCCCCTTCTTTCTCTTCGTTTCTTTAGATTTTCATGCACCATACCGGTTCATGCCGACATCACCATTCGTTTAGCCGCCTGCGCTTATAGCAACCGCGACGAAACCAACGCGATTCTCTGTTCGGCCTCCTACTGCGAGCTTCAAGATCGTGGCACGAATAAAGAAGGCGGATGAACAAAGGACGCGGCGAGAGACCCGATAATCGGTGCGTCTCTACGTGAAAACCGCGAAATTGATACTGTTGGATTAAGTTCCTCTTTTGTTCTACAATTTTTAATTTTTGGCACAATTTTTAAAAAATTCAATTGCACATCTCAATACATCTAGGCTTGAGATTTATATCAAGTAAACAATACGAACTTGAAAAAAGTAGTCTCATGAATGTTTAATAAACTTTTAAGATATTTGGATATATTTCATTATTCTTAGCCTTTCTCAAGAGAAAATTAGTACACGATTCAAAAGAATAACTTTTTTTATATTTGCGCATTATCATATGTATGACCATCGCAGCGATAACGATAATAATAAGCGAACATTTATCTCTTTTTATTATGTATTCTCAAGTTTGTGAATATCACGAATCTGTACATTGTTTCCATTATAGTACTATGTTTGGCATCGAGTGTCGAGCTAATACGCAGAAAATTATTGCGCAGGAATCTTGCGGATTTTTGCTTGACGCTAACAAGACAAACAAGGGAAATTACGTTCTGTATACATGTAATGGGTCAATAATCAATTAGTGGTGTCAATTATAAGTGTCATAAGATGTACAGTCTCTCCATCTCTATCTCCCCCCTCCCCCTCTCTCTTCTCTGTGTATATTGATCTCTTTGTAATACATATACGGTATATTTTAATCTTTCTTAATGCATATTCGAAGTAAGATTAACTCTCTGGTCCGTTCTCGGAAGCAGCTTGAGCAAAACAAAAACATATAATCGTTCGCTCTTTAAACGCAGGAACTTTCGCGACATGAAACATCTTTCGATTCTCTTATATATAATACTTATATTTTCTAACATATAACACTGAAAATTTATGAGGCGTGTTCCAATATTTAGTGTACAAAACATTAACTATAGATTTACAGTGCTGGTAGTGAACATTAAAACACGATATCAGTAAAATTTTTAAACGTTATGCTTAACACTCAGCACTTGGTGCTTCCATGTAAAACACACACCTTAACCCTTAAACTGTAATGCGATCTTAGAGGCCGCTATTGAACCTTTACTTAACAATAATTTTCTTGACATCTTTCTACCAGAGAGTTTTAAATTCATTATATTATACCTTCGTATGCCATCTGTCCCTATTGAACACTGCAGTGGAACCTATTATTATTTGTTAGAAACGTATAATGTGAAACGATTGAAAAATTGTAGCGGTACCGCAGACCGGAACCGTTTACGTTTCTTTTTTGCAATATTAAGCGTGTACGTATTTTTTCATCTACTTCTTATTTACACATATAAATTCTTATTTACTCTGTGTGTGTGATGTTATATTCTAATGTTAGGAAAATTTTTATGGTTCAACATTCTTAAGATTTTTTTCTAGAATTTCTAAACGTTTTCGATTAAAAGTAACAATTTTGTGAAAATTGGCTTTTTTCGAACTTTGACCTTAAATAACTCCCGAACGGATCAACGTATCAACCTCCGCTTTATACTATTTTTTTTTTTACTTTTCAAATGATACATTACAATATGGAGGGCTCCCATTTGAAATATTCGAACTGTGATCCCGCAAGAGCATTCCTTCAGGAAGGCAATCTCTACAACCCCCTTAAAAACAAGACCACGGTATAATCAACATGTATTTTGCGGTTTTTCATAATTTTGAACTATTTTCGAAATATAGCGGATAAAGTTCTACAAACTTCAAAACACTTTGTATATGAGATTTTTTTAATTAATCCCCATTATTAAAACATCTTTCTCCGCCTTCCTTATTTACGAGTATTCAAAATAATTGAGTATATACATTTTTTTGTTATAAGAAACTTATCAAATTAGCCAAAACATGATAGCAGTCTGTCAGATCGCTATTTACCAATAGATTTTGTTAAGCGTTACGGTTTAAGGCTAAATATTGATATTTTCATTCTGTTTTATTACACAGAGTTAGTCAATTAGACTTAGACAATTCTTAGACAGGTCGAGCGTGATTCTTCTCACGGATTACAATCCGTGCTTTTATACAGATCAATATTCTACGCGCAATCACAAACAATACCGCGTCCCTCAATAAAATTGTCGACCGACCGGAATTTATTAGTCGCTCGCACTGTATTACCTGTCCCTCTTTATCGATACGATATTGCGGATGATCGAGAGGGTGGCAACTGTTGCAATTAAATACTTAATTGGACCGACATACTGGAGCTCCGACGATTGCCGTCCCGGCACACCTGCTACGGTTGCTGGCTGATTTAATGCTGTGGAAGAATCAACGGCAAGTTTTACAACACTCTTAATGCACCTGTTTTTTTTCTTTCTCTCTCAATCGTCCCCATTAAAATATTTATGTCGTCCGCGATAGTCGAGATTAAACGACCA
This sequence comes from Solenopsis invicta, assembly GCF_016802725.1. Taxonomy (NCBI): domain Eukaryota; kingdom Metazoa; phylum Arthropoda; class Insecta; order Hymenoptera; family Formicidae; genus Solenopsis; species Solenopsis invicta. The sequence goes on along the minus strand of NC_052668.1, from coordinate 9,791,717 downwards.
ACTTTTTGCATAATGTCACTTTAATTGTGCATTATTAATTGACTACAGACTCAGTGAAGTGTGATGCCGATTAACTGCGATACTCTATGATATATCGATATCGAGAGAAGCTCGTATGTACGTTGAGCTAAAATCCCCAAAACACCAGTGTGTAAGAAATATTAAAATTGTGTTGAAGATTTTACCTGTGCCTTATTTTTTTTTTTTTTTTTCTTTGAAAGTATTCGTGAAAATATTCCGTATTCTCTGGGGACACCATAGTACTCGAGAGAATAATAGCGCGGCCTCTATTAGCCTTTCGATGGGGCACCGCAATTCCACGGTGAAAATGAAGCGCTGAAAGAACGGAAACCACGGCTTTGTTCAGTCCGCGTCGAAGCGTCTAATTATTGCGTCGCTCGCTGCACCGTTCCGTTTCCATGTCCGAGAGTGTGCTAGCCTCGACGAGAGTCGGAGGAGGTAATCTCGTTGCGTGCAATCGCGTGTCGTGTTCGCGGAACGTGAAAACGTGCGAAGAGGCTTTAATTAACTCGATTAAGACGTTAAGCGGCTATTCCACCGGTAATGTGAGTCTCCACCGAGCTCCTTTCGCCTGTGTTTGATTCCATACTTGAAGCACGCTTTCCGATCAGCGCCGATTCTCTCATCGAGAGGCTTCTTGTTAACGCTTGTTTCACAATGAAACATATATTCGTCGATCGTCGTGCATGTTAAAACAAGTAAAACCGTTCACGCTGTTTGCATCAGGCGCAAAATCGTGTTACGTAAAGTACAACAGTTAATTTGCGTCGGTGTACTTTATATTCTTACATGTGCAAATTATAGGCGATTACGCATAAATCAATGTCCTTTCGCTTGCATAGAGCAGCCGGGAGATTGTGAGTGAACTAATTATTAACGAAGTTTGATCGAAATTCCGCGAAGCAATATTATGGTCTGCTCCTTATGAAAGAAAAAAAAAATATATAATAACATGCGAACTTCTGAACTTTCATTCTAATCGTCGGCGGTGTGCGTAGAGTTGAAAACTCGTGTGCACCCGGAGACTATATAGCATATCTTGATCAATATCTAATGACTCTTTGAATTTTACCTAATTACAGATAAGAACAATTACTATCGCGAGAGATAACTTGGAGTAGCCATAATCAATTTCATAGTTACGCGAGACAAGATATTATTTCTTTAAGATAATGAATCTGTTAAAATATCGCTATAACATTTAAGCGTTTGAATGTGTAGGTAGGTTAATTTCTAGATATTCTTTCGAGTTTCTTCTAAGATTTCTAAGAGAGCAAACTGAAATTTGACATCAAGCTTGAACTTATACTTTCATATACGAGGACACATTACTTGTTCTTGACATTTGAAGAATGTCACATGTACGAAATGTTTAACACTAAACCTATCGACATTTTAAGTATACCCGTTCCTATCGTGACCGGTCAAATGACCGGTTTAAGAAAAAAATTATATTTAGTTTAGTATTAATCATCAATAGAAATAATACACTGAGAGAAATAATTATCAAACGATTAGTTAAATATTGATCGGTGTAGGGGTATAACGTAGCAAACGGGACATGATCGTGTGCAACCTTTCTTCTCGCGGCGCGCGGCGCTCGACGCTCGGAATTGAAAAACGGCCGAAATCTGGATTCTGCTTATCACAACGGCTCCTTCAGATCATGTATTATTACGTTTTCGGCTAAAGTCATGCCACACTCGCGTTTTCTTTCATTTGTAATAACTATATAGCTTTTGAATTGAGTCTCTTGAGATAATAGCGTTACAAAAATATTGTATAAATCATTCAATCGGTCAAATGATCGGTCGTGATAGATAAGCCAGGTTACAAATTTTTCTCAGAAAATAAACAATAAGCAAAGTAGTATGAATATTGAAAAATTTATTGTACAGTCGTGTTCATTATAGTTGCGACACTTTTTCTCAGATGCGTCTCTGAACACGCAACTATAACAAGAGCTGAGGACATGATTGGTTCTTACTCGTGGATCCAACCAATTACGTTCGCCGCTCGATGAGCAAGGCTACGTTCCAAAAACCATCGAAGAAAAAGTGTCGCAACTACAATGAACACGACTATGCATATATTAAAAGAAAAGGTCGTGAAGTTTAACGAATGGCGACGCAACAGCGTCGTATGAAAGAAATTTTACACGAAAGTTTAAAAACAGTCGCATTCGACCGGTCGCAGTAAAGTTTAGTGGTAAACAGAAAATGAAAACTCACGGGTGATGGGGCGGTGGATGGAAGGCTACGGCCGCGGCCGCTGCGGCCGCTGCCGCGTGGTGCTCCCAAGCCGCGGCCGCCGGATGCGTCGGATGCGGCGGCGGTGGTGGCCCGTGATGCGGATGAAACGGCGGCGGGGGTGCCGAATGTGGGTGTGGATGGAAAGCCGCGTGAAAGGCCGAGTGTGAGTGATGCGGCGGTGGCGGTGGCTGCAGCAACGAGAATGTCTCCTGATGATAAGCGACTTCCTTCTCCGGCATCTTGCTGGCGGCCGCCGTCGCTGCGGCTGTTGCTGCTGCCAAAGCCAGCTGTCGCGCCAGAAAATCGCCGCCCGTCCCTTCCAGGATCAAGGCAGAGTGGTCGTTGTCCTGGCACCCTGCTTGCGGCACCGATGATACGAACGACGGGCGGCAACAATGGTGGACATAGTCCGTTTTCAAAGAGGCCGTTTACTTGTTTTTAAAAAAAAAAAGAGAACCTCGCTGATAAACGAGTCACCGCAATTACCTCTCGTTTACCCTCAATTGAGATAAACGACTCATAAGACGCACTTCTACATCCACGTCTACATCCTCATTGTCAGAGTTTGAATAGTACAATAATCACGTATCTGATATCGACAGGTCCATTGGCGCTTCCGGAAGAATCAACTATTGAATTTTTAACTATGACACACACGTTCTTCGCAGACAATCATATCCAATATCACTTTCAATCCTTAGGATCAATCCCGATTTCGTCTCTGATGGATTTAGTTATTCGCCGACGGATTCGAATTATCTAACAGACGAGAGACTCCTTTCACTGGCTACCGAATACGGTGACTCACTGTTCATTAATTCACGCGGGCCGCTTTCGATCGGTTATTCATTTGATCGAGTGACAACACGCACCGACAGATCACAACTCGTATTATCGTCGCACGAATGACCCCGTCGTCGAGCAGACGGATTCATAAAGCGATGCCTATCGATCACCATTCGTGCAATTAATGATTAAGGCCGTCAGGCGTCGCATTAATTGCACAAATCGAAAGCACCACAACATCAAACCACAATCAAACTGTTTCTGACGACGCGCGTTAGACGTTTTCGACGTTTTCTACGTTTTCGCGATTGCGAATCCGCCCCAATCGTCACCCTCGGCAAACGGAACGCGTTGAAACACACTGCTCGCCGATCAACAAGTAACGCGCGACACTTAAATTTTATCCCAAAATTGTAACACTTTGACATAAGATTTCAACTGTCGCGTCGTACAGTACCCTGTCCGGGATACAAACTATTATATTCTCTTTCAACGACAGACCGTATCTCCAACGCAAGGGTAACGAAGCTGTCTGCTTTGGGAAAGAGGCGCGAGTCGAAACGTGCATGCGGGCTCTGTCACGGTGCTTGTGCTTTGGCGGGTATGGCGGTACTGAAACTCTTCCACTACCACCACTACCACTACCATCACGGCCATCAAGAGGGAGCATGGTCGAGAAGGAGAGAGGTCGGATGTGTGGCAGTGACTGTGGTATGTTCTTAGGTAGGCGTGCGACAGAGAGGCTACGAAGACTTGGAGAGGAAAATTCGATGTAAGAAAAGGGTGGGGAAAAGAGAATGAAAGAAAGAGAGAAAGAGATCGCGCGAGAGAGAGAGAGAGAGCAGGAAAGTCATGAGAAAAAGGAATGACTTTATGAGAAGATGCGGGATAGAAAGAGAGGCGGATCAGTCGGGAATGGTGGGAAGAATTGGGAGAAGAGAGGGAGCTTACGTGGGATAAAAGTTAAAGGGAGACGACCAGTATGGCGATGGCGGAACGAGGAGGGAGAACGCGTGTCAGCTCGACAACTCAACTAGCACCAGCCGTCCCTGACTCCCACCCTCAGCCCTTTCCGATCTTTCTCGTTCCCGCGACTACGAAGGCAAGCGCGTGGGCGTATCGGAGAAAGACGAGTCATTCTCTCTTTCTTTCTCTTTTTCTACCTTTTTTTTTTCTTTTTAAAAAGTAAGAACCGAAAATTATCCAGTATTCGGCCAAATTGATTAATAAATGCAATTAGTTACAATTGTTTTCATTACAATTACATTGTAATTGTAATTACATTTAATTTAGTCACAATTGCAATTATATTATAATTGCATATGATTATTTTCACAATTATCTGTATTAGGCAAAATTATAAATTGAATGCAGGCTATAGTTAAAAAAAACCCGCTTTATTCAATATGCTGGAAAAAACCAGAAAAATTACAATTTTTTTCTGAAAAATTGTTTTTTTGTGAAAAATTGCTGTTTTTACTATGCAAATGACGTGCTATCTAATTTTGCAGTATTATTAAAATAAGATACCTCGTATAAGCCCTGAAATTAATATTGAGTTAATTTTTATGTTTATGTCTGGAATATTACATTACTTGAGGTTTAATAATTATTAATTATTAAACAAACTATTGTAAGAATAAATGTAATCCTAACACAACTATAGTTTATAAACTAATTTAAGTTAACATTTATGTTAATTATTTTGTGAAGAATTTTGAATATTAGCAATTATCAAAAGATTCCGTTTTATTTTATTTAAAAGTATATTAATTTTGTTTTTATTTATTTTTCTGGTTTGGTTTTTGTTTCCTTCGTACTTACATTATCATAAATAGAAAGAAAAAACTTTACTGACTGCAGAAACTTAAAAACAGAAATTCACATTAGTATGTGAGTTATTTTAATAATGTGTCTTAAATGTGTTAATAATGTGTTAGTATGTGAGTCTTATTTTAATAATACACATTAGTAAATTTTATACAAAGTATTTTTTAGTTATTTCTTATTGACACAGATTTTCAATTCTTTAGCCATATTCTAATCTGGTGAACTCCTGAAGTGTAATCTTGTCTTATAGTATACTTTTTCTTGTATATTGTTATAAATTTAATTATTTCAAATCATCCTCTTGACCTGCTATTATCTTATGAGTATGATATTTAAATTATATATTTTTATTTTTTACAATACAAGCTTTAAAATATTAGTTAGAATAAAAGTGACAAGATGAAAAATCGAGCTGTCTCACGGATTGGAATAGAACGAACTACGGACTCCAAAACAAGTGCGACGAGGATCAAGAAATTTTATCGTAAAACAGGTAACTTTGATACTAATGAGATACCACTGTAGTACAACACTTTTTAAATTTTTCCAATGAATATTTTTACCTCTTGAGAAAAAAACTGAAAAACTCCGCGGAAAAATGAAAAAAAAAAACGGATTTTTCCCGAGCTTTTAAAACTATAATTATGCTACGTCTTGTTCGGATGGATATATGTAGTGCGCTTCGCTGCACTGTCCTCAACAGGCAAATTTAAAGCTTTGAAAAATTAAAACTCTAAACTAATCCACTCATCACAACCTCCTGAATACATCGACTTGTAAAAATGGCAACGCACACACAGTTGGCGCCTTTTTTTTACTCTTTTTGGAAATGGTAATTTTGTAGATACTAATGTATTTTGTAGTGTTAAGCAATATGTATATTTTTTGCGACAAAAATAACGGCTGAATTCGTTTATAAATGTCTTATTAATTTTTTGTTTTATACACACATAATTAGGTTCAATTAAATTTCATTTTTTTACTGTGTCTATTCTTAATTATATGTATATCAATTACATATAAATGTTTATGTATAATTAAAAATAATACTGAAAAACAAAAATTAATTATAAACCTAAAATTATGTGGACATATAAAATATAAGAGAGTAAAATATAATAAAGATATATTTTTTTCGAGGTGGAGGGGATTTTAGAAATGCAAGTGTTCATCGATATTATTTGATTGGTTTTTAATTTAATTGTGTTTTATTTTCAAGAGCTACTCGTATGTTTGAAACCGAAAGTAACGGCGAGCAGTTTGAAATGAATTGAAACAAGAAATATTATTTTCATTCATTAGTATCAAGATCTTGTTGTAATCTTGATCTATTTTATATTTAATTTGTTGTATATAAGTCGCGGCTTTCAATTTATATCATATTATATATTTTTTATATAAATATTTCATATTATTATTTACAGAACTTATATAAACTTATATAAACAACGTAGTGTCAAAGAAACAATATACGGTTTTTATTTGTATATTTCTGTCAAATTCATTTTTATTAAAAAATTATTTTTAATAAAAGTTAAGTAGTTAAAATGTAACAATAAATCAGTATTAAAAGTTAAATTAAATGTATTATTAAGTGTTAAATTAAATATTTAACATATTTTTAAAAAAAACTTTTAGTAAATTAGTTAATTTATAAATATATTAATTTTTGAAAAAAATATATATGAAATGAAAACAGTGTAATACAAAAAATTGAAGTTATTTTTAATAATGTAAAAGTGTGACTATCAATATTATTAAATATTAATTATTAAAATTTTTTTTTAAAAACATATTTTTCAAAAATATACTGTTGGGTAGGTAATTGTAAATAATAGAAAAATATTAATCATTGCTAATTTACAAAAATTATGTAGATCAATAGGTCAAATACCAACTAAGCTCTTTTGCAAAAATTCAAAGCGATCATTATTTTGATGCAGATATATTCGAAATAATCTTGGGTTCGGTAATTTTTGTTCAATGTAACGTTGATTCTATTTGAGGAAGTTTACGGCTTCAACACCTAGTTCTAGTAAGTTTCTTAACTTCCATTCTGTGTTACTGTTGCTATATATAATGCCTGCTTTGGTACTGATATTTACGTAACGGATTGATATTGGCAACTGCGATACTGAGAACGTGAAGGAGACTTAGAATCTTGGTTCGCATATTCGAATAATTAGTTTTTGAACATCTATGATAGAATAAAATACAATAGTAGGAAATATGTATGGATGTTTAACATACCGGATAGCTCAAGTAGTCTAATATCATTTTTCCTGCACCTTTTGTCTAAAACTTTCTTTGTAAAGCATAAGAAGACAATGTTAATCTGTGACACTTTATTTGAGCTGCACTGTATATGAATCTTTTTAAATCCTTATCTTATATAGCAATCAGGACATGCGCGATTATTGAAGAAGCTTGATAAAATTTATTTGGAGAATTTAGATTTCTTTATTCCTATTTTTATAAGCTCATATCTTCTCCGTATTGTCTCTCTGAAATTCCACAATATGTCATTTGTTATGCTTAATGATCGAAAAACTGGAAAATAGAAAAAATAATATTGTTGATTAATTCCGATATACTACAGAAGTTTTTCTTGAAAACTTTAATTGATAGCTTAATATTTTATTCTTGTAACGTCTAATTATAAAATAGATTTATTGTTTATATTATAAAATGATTTATTGTTTACAACTTACCTTTTTATGTTACGTTGAAGATTATACTGCTTACTGTATGTTTCTTAATAATATAAATCATGTCTATTATGAGATGAAAAGCAAAGTTAGTAATGCACTATTTTATTTGTCATTAAAAATAAGTAAAATTATTGAAGACATTTTTTTAAAAAGGTTTCATTTTGGTTTGGTTTTCAAAGTACGTTTCGATATGTCGTCGAAACTATTACAATGAAGTACAATTCAAAATCATTATAAGTTTTATTCATGCATAAATGCAGTAGAGCATATTGATATTTTTAACATCCTGTTTTAATTATAAAACGTAGTTTTTATATTACAAAGCTTTAATATTGTTATATTACAAATCAACGTGCTATAATATATAAAATATTTTTCTTGGTTAGTAAATTATTCTTTATAAAAGAATCTTTTTTCTCTCTAGAATAATTCATGACTTCTCAATAATGATTTTTATTTTATATAATAGATAATATAAAAATAATTGTTTTAAAAATTCGGCAAGTGTTAAAAATATTTAATTAAGGGGGTATTCGGTTTGTTGGATAAAAAAAATCGATTTCTTTTACGGATTATTTTAGTTTAAGAGGTAACGCCACTAGATGCAAATAAAGCGTCTTTTTGCTATTTTTTTTTATAGAAGGAAAACTAAGAAACGAATAATATTCAAGGATGTCATTAAACATGTCTTTAAGTATTCAAAAAAATTTTTTTTATTAAAAAATATTACAAAATGGCGACGCTAGAGCCATTTTTGACGTGTTCAATTCATGGTGGTCTGCGGAACACAGTAGAAATATCGTAGATATATATACCTGGAACAAAAAAATTTTTTTCCTAATCTACATGAATAATCTACATGACTATAACTAGAGAAATACGTACGGAATTTGAAAAATATTTTTTTTTGAGTAATTGGCAAGTATTTAAAAAAAACTCAATTTTTTACGAAAAAGCGGCTAATTATTTGTCAATAAATGATGTTCTAATCAATTTATCGAAAATTTCGTACGTGTTTCTCGTCGAAATGTTATTTTAAAGATGTGGTTAAAATTTTGGGTGGAAAGAATGAAAATTGTTGGAGTTATGCTGCGTGCCATTTTAAAAAACCACGTTTTGAGAAAAAAGCGTTTAAAGTTTAGAGACGTGTTTTGGACGTGAAAAAAATGTAACTGTTTACAATTTTTTACCATTAGTGTGCTATCTCAGATCCTAGGACCGTAAAGCATCCCTTCTTCACTCAAATATTCCTCCTCATTTTGTTTCCGCGTCGATTTTATACCGGTGCGTACCTCCTTTGCCGCATCTGTTAAAGACTACTCGGCGTGCTTGATCCTTGTCGCATTGGCTTCAAGGCAAAAATTATATGCTTGGTAACCGATATCCATCTCCAAAACTTGCATAATTCGTAAAATGTTAATCAAACCGTCATTGAAGGTGCACACAGCAAAATCAATTACTACACGCAGTACTTTTTTGCCGCTTGAGTAGGATTTTGGAGCCAAGTTCTATGTAACAGTATTGAAACTTTCGTTATTTTGAGTGTGGCCTCCAAAGCAACGATTTAGCAACTCATCATGGCTCAGCTTCTCTTAAATAGGTCTAACGGCTTGAAAAATTTTCTTTGGTAGTGACGGCTTATGATGAAAAGTAGCTAAGAAATTCGCTGCTTGTGCTTTTTTCTAATTACACCAAGACTCTGAGCACTTCTCGTGTTGCGGATTTTCATCGGTTGACATTTTATGAAATAAGGTTGCCCAGATATCATTTTTCATATTTTCCACGGAGTTTGGATTCCGCCGTATCGCTAAGCCATAATATATTGTAAGTTCGTCAATTAATTTAGCAGATAATTTATCTCTTCCTCCAAGGTTTTTTACATTTTTTTTTAATTTCTCAAACGAGTACCCATTTTCATTTGCACGTGATTAATGCACTCTTTCTTTTTCACTTAAAAATTTTTGGATGTTTCTCCAGTATACCCTTGAAAGTTTTGCTATCACCGTCACCGACATAGTTTTGGCGCAGTCCGACACGCTTAAGCGCAAAATTTCAAAAAAGAAATTTTGTAATGTACATAAGACTTTTTTTAATTCATTCTAGAAGGTTCAAAGCATTTTTTAAAACAATAAAAATATTGATTTTTCAAAAATTCTACAGTGGCGTTACCCCTTAACATCTCAAGAATATCTTTAGAAAATTTTATTTCGAAATTTGTAAAACTTTCGGAGTTATAATTGATAAGTCTTAATTGACCCGAGCGCAGGTCTTGATAAATTCGATTATAAACAGCCATTATATGAAGATGTTCAGCAAGTCATAAAGCTAATTTTCGAAGATTTATCATCAAGAGAATTGTTAGAAAGAACTTTAGGTGGTGAAACTCAAAATAATAACGAGAGTTTTTACTCTACTTGCAATTCTCGACTAAACACCTTCATTGTGAATTAGAAATAATTGAAATTGCGGCTTATTTAGTAACCGGAATTTTTAATGAAGATTTTGTAACCATTGAACCGATTACCTTCAAACTTGGCCTACATGTTCAATAAACATTATTTTATCGTTTGATGAACCAGAATATTGGTAAGTTACATATTTTTTTACTTAATAAAAATGGGCAAAATTTTGATAGTAAAAGCTATAGTTTTGATTTGAAAATTAATAACTTCTGTATTAATTTTTTTTTTCTAATTCTGGTTCATCAAACTGAAATTATATGTATATAAAGTAAAATGCCGTTTTATTTTTCTGTTTCACATTACTTGGAAGATCAATATCGTGCACACGAGTAGACGAAGAACTTTGCGCAGCGTGATATTCAATCATATACGAGTATAACTTCTCTATTCATAATTAAAAATTAACAAAAACAAAACTGTACGTTCTTAAAACATGGATAAAAACATGTTGCAAATTTTAAATTAATTGCATAGTTAGTTTCTGAAAAAAAATTCCTAAATTCGAAAAAAAATCGATTTTCCCCCTTAAGAACACAATACTTGAATCAAGAACTCTTGAAATTTAAACAAGAAAAAAGCAAATAAAGGCTAAGGAGAGTACAGCGCGAGATAAAATTATTAATCATTAACAAAGTTTATTCATTATTAATACAGACACAGAACAAAATTTTAGCTCTTTAACAGATATAGCTTTATCTGTTATTTACTGTTTTGCATATAAGTTTCCTAATTTCGCTAATTACAATTACGCATTATTTTACAATTTTTGAAAACGCATCGGCGTCGGCAGGATCAGTAGTAGATATTTAATGGATATCTACATATCTATGAAACATCTATATCTGTTATGGGTATCCAGTAGATATGAATTGCTCATATATCTTTAACCATCGAATATCTACGGAAAATATCTACTGGATATCCACGTATTGTGCACATATTCATGTCCACCGAATTTTTTTGAGATTTTGATCCGCCATATTAGATCGGTCGTTTTGAAAATCCGTCTTCAGATTCGTAATTAGCGACCCGAAAAATCCTCGGATACAAATTTTTAAAATAATCGATTCGATACAAATAAATGTGACACAAAAGGTTAAAAAATATAAAAAATTCAATTTGCTCTATTTCAGCGAAAAAAAAGTCGGATCATAGCATTCAAATATGCGTTAGAAAGGATAAGAATAACACTTTAATGTGACATCCAACTAGATGCTAAAAAAAAAATTGTTAGACGTTTTATAAGTCGTGGAAAATGGCCAAAAATCTCATTTTTTGCACCTTTAAGTTAGAATTTCGTTGCTGTAAACTTGACGTGATACGACATTTTTGCGGCCAGATTCGTAAACAGCGCACCAAAATCTGTCAGAAACGACTTCGTTTATTTTAAAGCTAAAAAGATGTTAAATTTTTGTCGAGTGTTATTTATATAATTTATATTAAAAATATCTAAGGCTAAATAATCAAAGGGCTAGTGAAAGTGCTTGCGCGATACTTAAGATGCAAGTTCTTTCTTATTCAAATCAGCTTTACTTCAAACATAACTTTTTATTAACGATATCACAAGTGTACGATTAACTCAGTGTTAGTATATTAGGTTATTGTCCCGATGATCCTGCCGACGCCGATGCGTTTTCAAAAATTGTAAAATAATGCGTAATTGTAATTAGCAAAATTAGGAATCTTATACGCAAAACAGTAAATAACAGATAAAGCTATACCTGTTAAAGAGCTAAAATTTTGTTTTTTATATTACACTTTATTTGAATGTTAAGTAACACATATCCAGTAGATATGGATATCTGGTGAATATTCATCAGATATCTAGTATATATGTCATAGATGTTTGGTGGATATATTGCGTTAGATGTCCACTAAATATTCAACAGCTCTCTTTCGGCAAACATTTGGATATCCAAAGCATATCCAGTGGCTGTCATTTTGATATCCTTAATATCCAGCAAGAACATCCAGTTGATATCTAATAGATATTATGTTCTGTGTGGGTATAATTAAATAAAAGTATCGTGTCATGGAGTCATTCTTAGCGTATCAAATAACAAAATTTCAAAAAATTATCTAGTTATCATCGGTTAAAGAACGGTTGAGTTACTAACGGTTTGCTAAATCCGAAGTTGGATCACATAGAGATATCATTTTATGCTTGTTGTTTAATGTTAAACAGGAAAAAAAAAAATTTCCGATGATATTTGTAAAGTTTTCAAACGCAGGAAAATTCTAAATAAAAAAAATTTTAAAAACTGGATAATTAAAAATATATAATTTTATAACAAACTACTATGTACTTTTTTAACTAAACCAATTTTTTTAAATTATTTTTGGGATAACCATATTACCACAACATTTTTTTTTTACCGATTGTGCAGTGCGTTACATTTTTATAAATCACGTACTAAATAATAAATATATTTTTACTTTGAGTTTAAAATCTGTTGGACAACACTTTAATATAATTGGTCCTATTTCAATATAAAATATTGATTACAAATAAAATTATTCAATAAAATAAAAATGTTATATTACCTTCTTTTCCTCTATATTATAACAATATTTTATTTATGTAACATTTTTTTACTTTTATTGCGTAATCTTAGCATGTGTCGCAAGTAAACTTAAAAAAATTTGTGCTCATTTAATTGGCGCAAACAACAAAACAAAATTTAAAAAGTCTAATTTAAAAATTTGAAAATTTGAAAATTTACTGTATGTGTTAGATTTTAAAAACAATTTTATTGCAACATTTAACAAAATTTTAAAAATATTTCTATCACAAAATTTCATATAATATTTTGCAAAATTTTTTCAAAAATGTTGCATATGAACAGTAAAAGATTGAAATCTTTCTGAAAACTTCCCGCAACAATCAATGCTGCATAGAACAGTCTAACAGTAAAATATATACATGGTGTCCTATAAAGTCCTGTAACAAAAAAATTTGCAAATAATCTTAACGTAGATATTGACAAAAGAGATGATAGCTTTCACTTATAGCATTTTGTTAATGAAATCCCTTATGGAATAATACTACTGAATAATATTTGCGATAGAATTATTAAAACTAATATTGTACAATATTGGATTTGAATGGTTTTTCCATAATTTCTAATAATTTTTGTAAGTCCAATACTACATTTTTTCATAAAGGATATCTAAAAAGCAAATTTGAAACAATCTGATTCAATAAATTTAAATGCTTATATTTCAAAAATGATAATACGATTATCTGGTTAGATAAGAATGTTTGATTAAAAGAATTTCAAGAATCTACTCTTAAATAATATATTAATAATCAAAATTATTCACTGCAACTAATACTTAATATTTGTCAAACTAATGGTGATGATTTATTAAACTGATTTAATATTTATCAACTGTAAAAGATTATACGACAACAGTTTCAAAATGTGAAGTAAACATAATACAACGACAGAATCATTTGAATTGCAGATGTAAAATAGCATTGAAGTTTGATTAGACTTCAAGATCTTTCTATATAACAGTTTTTTTTTATTAAATGTTTATGAAATTATTTTGTTTAAAAAGCACTTTCTCGGAAAATTACAAACTAAGTAACATTAAGTTAATTGATAATTAATTAAATTTGTTAAATTTTACAAATTAATCTTTAAAATTAAATATTACTAATGTCTTCTATTTTATCGAATATTCTCCTATATATTTTTCGAATTTACGTTTTAATTGTAAAATGATAGGAAAAAAGTAGAAAAATAATATAATTACCTTACATTACCTACATCACATTTATAAAAGTTTATCTTTGTTACGAATTCTTCAAGTAATTCCATTCTTCTTTAATCATATCTGCCGCCTTCTCGGCGATCATAAAAACAGGTATATTTATATGTGCCGATACAATTTCTGGCATGATCGATGCATCTGCTACTCGTAATCCTTGAATGCCAATCACCTGCATAACATTACATATGAGAAATTGATATATATCATCTTTGGTAAAAATTTCTGGTATAAAAAATCCTATCATTTTGAATATGGATTTCATTTTAAATCGGACATAAGTACTCATTATTCTTCGTAAATGTCAGCATAATTTTTAAGAAAATACCTTTAATTTAGGATCCACGACAGCAGTTGGATCTCCCCTTGCTCCCATTTTACAAGTTCCAGCATAATGATAAATCGTGGAGTCTATTAACCTTATTTGGCATTCCCAATAAGCATCAGAATCATACTCGTAGTTATCGCATTCAGTATAATTAATTTTTAGCATCTGAGAATCTAATGCCTGCATCGTTTTCGTTTGACTAAAACGTATCGCACTTCTAATACCAGCGATCATTGTTCTAATATCATCTGGATGGTCGAAATAATTTAGTACAATCTCTGGTTTAACATTAATATCATTAGCCAACAGTGTTATCCGACCACGACTTTTTGGTTTCAACAATATTGGCGCATTGCTCCAACCATACGTGCCAACGTATTTGCTCCATTTCTTACGTACAGAATCTTTTAGATTTAATATGTCTGGAAAAATGTAGTTTTCTTTAAATGTACTACTGGCAAACAACATTTCGATATCCGGCAGACAATTATGTTTTTCTGGTTGTTTTGTATTGATGAATCCGATGGCCTCTATTCCGCTTGGAATCGTGAATGGCCCCTTTCGCTTTAATAGAAAATCCGTTACATATGGATTAATAGGATTTAACTGTTCAGACATTAGTAGACTTATTGATGCATTTATTGCCCATGTTAATCCAAAAAAGGCTACGTGATCCATAAGGTTCTCGCCGACGGGCGCGTCTTGCACGACATCAATACCTAATTCAGTAAGATGTTTCGTTGGTCCAATGCCAGACAGCATTAACAATTGTGATGATCCGATAGCGCCTGCACACAGAATCACTTCTTTACTCGCAAACACATGTATAATTTTATCATTTTTTACGAACTTTACGCCGATTGCTTGATTTGTGGTACGATTGATCAGCACTTTTGTCACTGTACTCTGAAGAGTCAAATGAAGATTGCTGCGATCGCGTATGGGTTGCAAATATGCTCTATTGCTGCTCATGCGAGTACCTTTAAAAGTCGTGGTCTGTAAATATGAGAAACCTATTTCGTTCTTCCCGTTGTAATCTATTACCGGATATCCTAGTTCTTTGCCTGCTTCGAGATACGCGTCTGACAACTGCGTGCGAAATTCTGCGTAGCTGATGTGCACTGGTCCATCGGTGCCATGATAAGCAGTATCCGACTCTAGCTCTGGTATGTGTATCGTTTCTAATTTTTTAAAATACTTAAGAACATCCTTGTATGCCCAGCCGTCGTTTCCCATCTCGGCCCAACGATTATAATCTTCACTGCTTCCTCTGGTGGCGATCATATAGTTCAATACACTGCTACCACCAACTACTCTTCCTGCCGTTAAAGCGCAACTTTTGCCATTCATGCCTTGACAGTACGTATCGGATGGCTTGCTTCGATGATTTCGATTGACGTTGGCTTTTTGTAGAGCACCCGCTATTAGCGGGATATCCATGTATAGGCTTTCATGGGGTCCATCTTCGATCAGTAACACTTTAATCGAAGAAACCTCGCTCAATCTCGCTGCTATAGCCGCGCCGGCCGTTCCAGCGCCAATCACTATGAAATCGTACGTGTCTCCAAATTGCGGTGTCATGTCCGGTACTTGTTCGGCTGAATAACGTTGACTCTGTTTCCAAAAATCCCAGATTCCCGTGCCCAGTTTTAGTACGTTCATTAATCTTGATCCATCTGTATCGTTGCCGTAAAGATTGTTGTACTTGTTCGGTAGATACAGCTGTAATAGACCGATGATGATGGCGATCAGGACGAAAACAATCGACGCCTTTTTCATTGTGTTCCTTGAAATAAGTGTCCTTCTTCTAATGATAAAATACTGGATGCGGTCTGTGTACCTATATTATGTAATAAATATTTTAAAGATGTCACACGCAAATACAGACTACAAAACAAACAAGTTTATAATAAAATCCACATTATTAAATTGAGACTCAATTTTAACTTTTATCGAAACTTTTGGGCGTTCTCTCACATGATATTTAAAATGTTTAGATTGTCACCGAATCGTTGCAAATTATAGGTATCACAGGTATTGTTATTTTTTTATGTCTCGTTACTTAGCAGTCGGAAGCCCAGTTTGTAGTACCATCCAGTCATAAGTAAAATATTGTAACGTTATATTTTTTCGTGCGACTATAAAATGACTCTTGACATATTTGTGACGTAACAAAATGTTTTTTTTTAGTGCTTAGTTTGACATATGGATTCTGTTGAATACACAATTTGAAATGGTATAATATATTGACAAAAAATATTGTTCAAGGGCAAACTGATGTTTTTAAATCCTTAGTTATTTAAACCTATCAATCTTCAATTATTACTAATTACTACTAATTTAATAATACAGAATAATTTAAGATAATTACGTTTTTTTCATAATGTTAAACAATAACCCAGATAACAATTCGTGAGTTCACGTTATTTTCACGACGTGATAATCACGCTGTGCGTGCAAAAGTGCATCACAGTGTCCTCACAATGTAATGGGCGCACACGTGTACGCGTAAAAGGTCGCATGGTGCAATCACGCGTGATGGGAACATTTCACGGTGTGAGGGTAACGTGGTAATTCCGCCGAGCGCACAAGAACGTATCACGCTGTCCTCACGGTGTGATGGGGGCTGTGGTCAATCGCAATGTAATCAAACAAGATCCTCCCGTATATTATATTAAATTAACAAATTTACAAAAAATATTGTAAATAATAATATTATTAATCTTTAATTATAAATCATAAAAAAATAAAAACATTGATATATAATATAATTAAAAGTACCCCAATCAGCACACAATATTTAAAAAATTGTTTTTAATATTTATTTAATATTAATTTTTCATTGTACAATTTATTATAACAAAAATATTTATTAAACATTTATTAAATATTTATTTAACATTAATTAAATATTCAAAATAATGATTTAGAGAAAATATTCATTTAATACTTATTTAACGTTTATTTAATGTTTATGTAACGTTTATTTCACGTTTATTTAATATTTATTTCACATTAATTTTTTATTTAAAAAAACATTTTTTAAAAACATTAATTCAACATTTATTTAACATTAATTTAATATTTATTTTACATTAATTTTTTATTTGAAACAATTTCAAAAACATTAATTTAACATTTATTAAATATTAATTTAATATATTTTTTTTAAATATGTTTTTTAAATGTTTATTTAATATTGTTTTACTATTTATTTTTAATGAATTATTTAATTAAAAAAATGGTTTCATTAAGCATTTTTAAATGTTTATTTAATATTATTTTATTTATTTTTCATCTCTATAAAATTTTATTTATTTATTATTTATTTAACATTTAAGCTACTTATTTTTTAATTATTATTGATTTTAAAATTCGTTTAAAAAATGTCTCAATAACATCTATAAAAATCAGTAAAAAATTAACTTAATTACATATATTTATATAAATAATATACTTTAATTATATATATTTTGTCTTTTCGATAACATATTGTATATTGACTTGATTTATCAGTGATGTACATGTATTAGCATAAAGTGTTTACAGGTGATCACGAGGGATCAATTCGCAGTGATCACAGAGATCAAGCAACATTCACCGGGGTCGCAACTTGGATGGGTGATCGCGTAGAAATTTCAGAAAAAAACTCTTAAAAAAACCTCTATATTAAAAAAAATTTTGTTTAATGTAGAAAGGGGCATGAATCCATTAATTTTAACGTTTTTAAAAACATTTTTTAAATATTGTGTGCTGATTGGGACGTGAAAAAAATGGGCAATGATTAGAATTTTTGAGTGCTGTATGCATGCATGCTAGCAATATGAGTCTCATTTGGAGAACGCATTTGAGGTTCATATCGCTCGCATGCATGAGTACCGCACGCGTGCGACTGATATGATTCTTATATGATGACGCATCTGTCGGATACTCTGAGCTGACACCGTGCGAATAATTCGCACGGTATGCGCGCTCCGTGAACTCACTATGCGCGCATTTTGTTATCTGGGAAGTTATTATGAATACACACGAAGAGTAATAAATAAATTTTGCTGTTGGCTCGTATATTTTATAGACAGATAGATGAATAATGCTAATTCTTGCGACATGATTAATTTTAGCCTTCAACTTATATGTTTTAATTACTTTTTTACTATGCTATTACGTAAATGGAATTCTCTATATTAAGATAATGACCAGTTTTTTTGTTGTGCACTACGCCTATTGCATATGGTTTGACATTTAAAATGTTATCAGTATTAATAATATAATGTAAATTGTTTTTGTCTCGTATATCATCGATATAAGGCCAATTGTATCCACATGTGTTTTTATTTACTTACATCTTATAAGATATAACAAAGATGCCAAACGATGGCATTTAAAAAATTGACACACATTTAACAGGAATGAAAGGAAGATGTTCACCAAAATGTGCACTAAAAAGAACCTGAATTAGGAAATGTATGCGCATTCAAATAATATGCATGTATATTAATTAGTATAATATACCCTCAATTATTTACGCAAAAATAACGTTGATTCAGATAGTCAGTGCAATTACATAAATTTAATTATTTTTAAAGCGTTATCTTACATTGTTTAATAAATTATCTTTGTTTATTATAAATCAGTGTTTGGAATTAATTGTGCATTTTAAGTCGATTTCTGAGACAACGCCTATCATCGCTCACGGCTTGATGATTGAACAGTCGATGGCTCGTGTGACCTCAAGTCTCGATGTAAAAATTATATTGGAACTTTGTACCTTCTGGCAAATTTGTTATAAAAAAATTTTCTTTTCTACATCATTTTTATAAATATTCTCTATATTTCATAAAGTGAAATGTTTGAAAGAGTGAAAATTGAGCCTGTGCACGTTTTCACTCTGCAAGATTGAGACAATAATTGATCTAATTGTTCTATTATTTATTTACTGTAATGATATAATTAGAACAATATTATACATTAATTAGAATTTAGACAATTTATTGTAATTGTATTTTAATGTATATAGTTTTTTTATGGACAGAATAATTACATAAATCAGTTTTCTGCACGCACCAAACAAAACGTGATATGCTAATTCACCTCACGTTATGTCGCAGTGACGTCTCAATTGGTTTAAAAATTGTCACGTATCTAGCCAAATTTCTGATGATAGAAATATTCGACTAATTTTGAGAGGTTCAGATTGGTTTTTACTGTATTATGTACATAAAATACTTGCTAGACAAAATGTATAGTTCTATTCGATAAAAACATGACTAATTAACACATTCAAATTATTTGGTTGTCTTAGCAACATGCAAGGTTTAAAAGTGCATATATTCAAAACAGATAAAATGTTCAAAATAAGAAAGTGAAAAAAGAATACAAGAGTTAAGCGTTTTTGTTTTGCTGTATCTTAAGCTTTATTAACTCTCTCTCTCTCTCTCTCTCTCTCTCTCTCTATACTTATGTGTTATATCCCAATAAGCGCTTACTCTTATTATTATATTAAATGACATTCCAGAAATATTAATGAAATGAATGGTTATTTACACTTGATAATATTGTATAAATATTATATGAAGAAGTAAAAATGGGCGTATGACATTAACATAATACTCCCATAATATTAAAATAATATTAAAAATATTGACTATTCTCGGAATATTCTCGGAATTTCAATAATGTTTTATTTTTTAATCATTTCGTATAATATTCTAGAAATAATTGTGTGCTTATAAGAATATTACGATATAACTTCTAAGCCTTCTATATTTCCTATAATAATTTTATGTAGATTATAATATACATGATTGCGTTATTTATTATGTTAACAAATCAATTTAACTCAATATGATTTCATTAATATTAACAGTAAATACTGAAATTGTTATACAGCATGATACAAATGCGACATAAAAATACATAACGGTGATTGTAACTACCCTTACTTCTTCTTCTGATGTTTGCGATGTAAATTCTCGCACGTAAATACTGGAGTCATGTTATAATTTTGCTTCAAAAAATAATAATGAGCTTTATGTAATTTTAAAAATATATTTCTTTGAAATATGATTTTATCTTATTTGTTTCTCTTCAGACTATACATTTTTTGTTTAAAACGTATTTTTGGCGAAAAGTGTAGAAAAAGGTATATTAGTCTATTTTATTTGAACCGTTCTCTATATATCAAATCCAAATTTTTAAATCCTTACCTTACACAGCAGCCGAGATGTGCGCGACTACAGAAGATGCTTGATAAAATTTAACTGGAGAATTTTAGATTTTCTTTACGTGTTTATATAAGTTAGTATCCCCTCCATGCTGTAATAGATCATTCCATCGCACATGACGCACGGATGTAAAAATATGCTGTTATTTTTCGATGAGAACAGGTACGTGGATTCCACGTTCTATCCGCATGTATTATGTAAAATTTATGGATAGGACTAAGTCCAAGATTTCTTTTCTGAACACAGTATTTTTGAAAAACATAAATATTATTGATAGACAAATTAGATCTATGAATGAAGAAATCTCGATCTATATCCCAATGAGCAGACAATATTTTTTAAATGTTTTCTCTTAATAAAAATTTTTTCATATTTAATTAAATTATTGTATTATATTGACATATATTTTCTAGTTGCATTCTTATTTAAGCAAATAATAGAAAAGTTATTCCAGATGCTATTCCGCATTTGTGAAAATAGTAAAAAACTATAATTTTATATGTGTTCATATAAATAATATGCTTTAATTATACATATTTCATTTTTTCGATAACATATATTGACCTGATCTATCAGGTTATATACACGTATTAGTATGAAGTGTTCACAGGGGTCAATCATCACGAGGGATCAGTTCGCAGAGGTTAAGCATCGTTCACCAGGGTTCCAACTTGGATGGGTGGTCGCTTGGAAATTTCCGAAAAAAAATTCCCAGAATATTCTTTATTGCAAAAAAATGTTTTTTTAAAATATTACAAAAATATTGTTTTGCTCATTGGAATTATGTGGTGTAATAATATAATATTTATGCGGATATTTCAAAGAAATTCATAGAAGAATTCGAAACATCGATTAAATTTTGATGTGGATTCTAATACCGTTTTTGAATGAACCATCACTCGATTGGTTACGTAGATTCCACTTGGATAATCCACGTGAAAAGAACGTGGATTCCACATACCTGTTCTCATTGGGTTGTCAATTTTATGTTTAGTAGAAATATTTTTAAGTTCCTTAAGTAATTTTAATATTTTTCTCGCAACATTTGATCTTTTAAAATATAACTCACACAGTATCTCATCCCAGAGACGTTGTATATACGCTAATGAACGGGATATTTTTTATACATACAACGAAACGTCTTTCGGATAAAATATATTGTTATGAGTTATCGTAGCGTCCTTCGGATATAATATATTGTTATAAGTTATATATAACTTGTTTAATCTATGTTGTTGATGTGACTATTGTATAAGTTTTAATTCAGTATTATAAACGATAAATAGGCTCTCCAAAAGTTTCAATTGAATGAGATGTGAACTGATTAATATACATGTTAGCGGAACAATTATATTGAATAAGTTATAATGTAAGTACGTTGAGTAAAGGTATTTAAATGTTTTCCCTACAAACTTTTGAGTATCTTCAGTAACATTAAGAATAACAATCAGCGATTATTATATTGTCCTTCACACCTACGTTCTATATTAGATATGTTAATAGCATAGCTTTGATAGCCCCTACAATAAATCTCGATAAACTTTTAAGCATATTTAATTCATTTTTATCCTAGATTAAAATTTATGATGGAAATCAGTGGTGACACACTAAATTTCTTGAAGCTGACCTTGATTAATTGTGAGGAACAGTAAATTTTCAATTGGTATCAGAAACCTACTTTTCCAAGCCAGTTTGTAAATTTATATTCAGAACATCCAATGATGCACAAAAAAAGAAATAATTGTTGGTCTGATTGATAAAGTTTTACTTTTATTGCAAAATTTTATGAGAAAAATTTTTAATTTATCATTAATATTTTACTGGGTAATGGATACCCGTTGGCGTTGATATTCTCCGCAATTGAAAAAAGGTCACATAACAAGTTTTATCAATAGAATGCTCAGAATGAGTCTAATGCACCCAACAGAAAGTAAATTATTTTATGCAATGAAAGCACGTTTTTCGCGCCCTCCTAGGAACATTGGCGTAAGTGGGCAATCTTTAGGGTGAGGGATATTGCCGTCCGAGGCCAACATTTCCGTAAGGTGCGCATGCGCAGCTCCGGAAGTATGCTGCACGCCTTCCCGGAGCCCCCAAGTCATGGACCAGGGCAGGACACCCGGAGAGGTTTTAGTGGGTATGTCCCCGCCGACACGTCGACGGCGGGGAAGAGCCCCACATAACCACCAGGCCTCCCCCGGGGCCTGGGGTATGCGGTAACGCATTTCCTCTCCGTAAACAAAAAAAAAAAAAAAAAGGGTGCGCATGCGCATTTTTGTCAAGAAACTGTGAACGTTTCGTGGCGCATGCGCTGAGCGTAAGGTCGAAATGCCTTAGAAAATGAGCGAAGATAGTACACTGATCTCTTGTAACCTGTAACCGGGACAGGCAGTGACAGAAAACGCCACGCGCTTGTTTTGTCTGGAAACGCGAAAAACGTACTTCCATTGCATAAAATACCGTATGTTAAAGCAATAAAATTCTTTATTGTGTTTTTTTATTGTATGTAACATTTCTTCATAATACTATATATCCTTTTCTGAATAAAACAAAGTTTTAACAATAGCTTTTTTATATTTTTTCAACTTAAAACATAAATTTCAGAATATTCCCGGACTAGTTTCGAATTACCCCGGTTCGGGGCTATTCGAAACGCTTGGCACTGGTCGACATTTTTCTATGTAGTTCAAAGCAAATACATTTCCGTCTTCTATCGTTAAGGCCATTGTGAAGGGGAAGGTTCAACCTTTCAAACAGTCTAACTCTTTTTTTTAATAAATACAAGACTCAGGAGACGTAAAAGAAAAAAAAAGTGTTCCAAATAGACCCTGTCTCCCCTATATATAAAAAACAAAAAAAGGCTAAATTTACAAAATAATACTGAGTTTCTTGATCCAATGTATCTCAATCTTATACGTTGACTTTATATCTTTGTAAACACCAATACTGTACAAGTAGTGGGGAACAACCAAGAGGGGAGGTACAGGTATATATATATACATATTTTTCTCCGATACATCATCAGTATTGTTGTATTTATCGCGACGGTAAGATCCACATTGATACTTAATATTGTTTGCTAAAACTATTAAAAATAATTAATTACTAAACAAATTTTCTATTAACATTTGTGATTGGTTTTTTAATAGTATGTTTTTTTTTAAATATATTTTGATAGCTGACAAAACAGGTACAATAATGTATAATACAAGATCAATACATGTTACATTCACGCATATAAATACATAATTAATATATCTCTCACTATTGAACAAATTGTAATAGAATTAATATTCAGGAACTATATAATTTTTGATTCATTTTATTTGTAATAGTTGATTCGCCGTTAATTTATTTTTATTTATTTATTTAGATTTTTATTTTTTATATTTGACAATTTTGACTTATTTTAATTATAATAGTTGACTCGTTGCTAATTTATTTTTCTATTTATTTATTTATGTTTTTATTTAACATGGCAATTTGTGACATTTTAATTGTAATAGTTGACTCGCCGATAATTCAGTTTTATACTTATTTATTTATTTATACTTTTAGTTAAAATAACTTCTTTTGTTTTATATTATTTATATTATTTATCCGTTTGTATTTATGTATTTATTTGTAGGGTAAATTGGGGTATTATGGCCATACAGAAAAGGTGGCCATAGTCTGTAATTTCTCCAGTAATTGCTAAATAGTGCATTTTTATAGTCATCCTGAAAGATAATCAATATTTACAGTATTTTATATACGTACACTATTCGAAACAATCTTATTCTGAATATTATATAATACTTTTACTTTTGACTACCTGCAAAATTTTGCATGTGTCCTCTAAAAGCTACTATAACGTCAAATAAATTACTATAAAGCTATCATAATCAACGTTACGTATATAATAAAGGACCTTAAATTGTAATATGACTTACAAATTGTGCTTTAATTTTCACTATTTATTTAAATACACTATAATTATCTTTTTCTTACAATTCGGCCAAGATGGCCCACTTTGTTTTTTCATAAATTGTTTTTCTTTAAATTGTAGAAATCTGCTTTTTTTTCCTTACTTTAAAAGAATTATAATTGTTATGTTATTATTGCAATATCAAATTTAAATTTTCATGTTATTGCAATATTATAATTATAACTAAGTCATATATATAATAATTATATATATAAAAGATATATATATATATATATATATATATATATATATATATATATATATACGTGTTTATACTAAATATATAAAATTATAAGTTTTATTTATTACTTTAGAAAATATTACATTTATTTTTAACGTGTATAGCCAACTGTGCCATAATACTATGGCCATCTTTTCCTTAAAATTTTGATAAGATGGGCAATGCATATGTTATAATATTTTGTTAATATTAGATTTCTAATAAGTGTTTTTAAATTCAATAGTATTATTAACTTTAAGATTCAATGAAGTGATATCTCAAACATTATTAAAAAATAACAAAAATAAAAATGCGTTTTTTGAATTTTGAAAAACTATGACCATCTTACCCTATATTCCCGACTGCTTGATTTTGTGTGTGGCGTTGAAGTAAGATGTTACAATCCGAACGATACGATTTACACAGTTAGTATACATTCTTACTTGAGGCAGTGAGCACGTGTAGTTGCAAGTGTATACTTTGACAAGAGAAATTTATTTCTTATGGACAACAATTTATCCTAGGCTTTATTACTCTTCATCAGTTAAAATAGGTATGTCACGCAAATACAGTTAATTAAGATAATTATTCGCCATCTATAACAAAATATACGATGGTTGCATAGAGAAGCGTCATTTCCTGCGACACTGCCACGAGTAAAAATGCCACTACGAATTTGGCAAACCGTTGGCTGCCTCCCGTTTTTACTGACTGATGATGGCTAGAACATTGATACGCTGAAGATGACTCCAAAGCGAATCAAAACGTTCGTTTATTTGCAATTCGAAGATGAATAAATAATTTGTACATTAGTACGATTGCGCACTTTTACCCGCGCTGACTGTCATTAGCCTAATTCTTGATTACTAATTGTTTTAAATTTCAAGAGTCCTGAATTAATTTTAATCATTTTTAAAATTTCTTTTCTTATTATAATTTAAGTTGTTTTCAAGTGACTATATGCGGTTTTTATTTAATATCTTTCATCGTTTATTCCGAAAGCTATTTAAGACAATAAACATATATTTGTATTGTTATATTACATTTGTCTTAAGTTTCTGTAAAAATTTTTAATTTGATTCAATAACAGCAGAATAAATATTTTTTGTTTTTTTGAATGCCTAGCTTTGATACACGCACATGTGTGCGCGCGCACACACACGCGCACGGTTATTTCATGAATATATATATATATGTTTATGTATATGTATTTAATAATTATTATTATATATATAATTTGTACCATATGTACTAAAATTTAATTTTTTATTGAGATTGTTTTTTTTTATCAACTTAAAGAATTTGTCTAAACAGCATCGGTGATACGCATGCGAAACACATGCGTCTGACACAACTTACGAAAGTGCTCAGTTTCCGGTGACTCCGCCTGAATTTTCACCATATGCCTGGTATCGAGTGTTTTCTTTTTAGCCGACCTTGTTTTAGAACTACCGCGCGGATTTCTCAAAGTTATAAACTGGTTGGAGAAAACTTTGGTCACTAGTCGACGAAAATTCTATGGACTTTGGTCCGCCTATTTTGTCTTTCTCTTTATGTTTTCGACCCTTCGGTTTTGTATTCACACAGCACGTGTGAAATAACCGAAAATCTTATGTGAGGGAACGACTTGCATTTCAGAAACTCTTATACTCGCATCACTAAACCCATTTTTTCTATAAGATTAATGAGCGTTTCCAAAATCCGTTTAGTATTCTATCTGTCTTTATTACATCAATTTGACAATAATTAGTCCTGCGGAATATATATATATATATATATATATATGTTGTTTCCCGTGAAACATTTAATTTTGTTTTATACCTGTATCAAAAGTATGTAAAGCTTTAGATAGCGAGTATTTTTCGAATACCATTTACCGAGAATTTATTAATAATATTAATTAATTCTCCAATATCTGATTTTCGTGTCACTTAATATCTATAAGTTATGGAAAATAACCACGTGCAAATAAAAAAATTGACTATACAATTGATGAATGAAATAATGGCACTTAATAATCGTTGTAAATCGTGATTATTTGTGAATTGTGAAAGTGTAGATGGCATCCTCGTATCAAGCTTGAATTCATTATGATAAATATTCCAATAATCACAGGTACGAAAGGGAGGAAATGCCTAGAGAATTATTAACTAGTCATCGATTCATAGTTGTTTTCTTCAACTTACGTATCGTTTGTCTTCTGCCCCCTTTTTCCCTCCCCCCGCCTTCGACACGTCCATGTAATTCACTGGTATGAATGCTCCTCATCAGCCTTAAACAGCGTTATGTTCACGTTTGCCGACAAACACCAGTAACTACTCATTATTTTGTTGACTTTGCTGGTTCGCTGTTACTCTTGGCAGCGAAAAGGAGGCGAGATTCCGTTCCACAGGACCTAATTATCGTCAAATGACTGACCAATCTACGGTAGGCTTTTAGGTATCGGTTCGGGCTTGCTTGTTCTTGCAAATCAGCACCACCTTAATCATACCTGCTCTTCGACATTGTTGATGGTTCACTGTTCCCTCACTAACAGGTCGTTGACATGCGTACAATGTTCATCATTTTCCCTGTGGGCTTCGTAAATCAATAAAACGGTATTCACTTATAAAAATTTTTGAAAATCTTCTTTCAAAAATCTTATCTAAAGAAACAATTCGTAGAAGCGAATAAGTGTGTGTTGTCTAAAGTGCCTTTTTATTTAATCCCAACAAAAATATAAAATTAGGAAACATTAATGATTACATGAATGAGCCGTTAAAACGTTTAGCCGCCAAACGTACATCGTAGGATATCACGCGACAAGCGTGACTTCCTGTCTCCTTCTCGGCCGTATCCGATCAATACGTTTTGTCGACTTTTGAATCGCCGTGGCCGACGTCGCTGGCTATTTAGATGGTAGCGAAGTGAACGGACAAGAAATAGAATTGTCAAGCGAGAAGGCTTTGTATGGCTGGACCGCAGTGAATGGACCGTGCGGTCGTTAAAATCGACAGAGTGCCGATATGCGAGTGCGGCTACGTCCAATCGATCCGTCTTACAGGACTGCTCTTGAGAGAACACGGCAAAAAGCAGTTACCTCGCTTCATGGTAGTCGTGTTATCCAGTGTAAACAAAAAGGAACGCGTGTTACATGCACTATGCGAGCACAGTCGAACCAGCAACAACGCTACGCTCGTTATGACCAGAGCATAAGAGGAGCATTTCCTTCCGTTTCTTCCTACCACGAATTTTTCCTTTTACTGTGGAAGAAACTTTCAACTTTTCATCTTTTCCATATCTTGAATATTATCAACAACACTACCGACTATTATTAATCTATGCAGATATTTTAATACTCGTGTAGTTAAATTAATTGCAAGAAATTCTACGAGCGAAAGCAGAATAATTAACGACTATTACAATGCTTTTAAATTAAAAATTTTCGGATTATGATAAATGTTACGAACGTATGAAATAACTAAATGAAGTAATGATACCTCATGGCATCTCAGTCTCATTATTCGCATCTCTATTCGCTTGGAAGGAGTGTTAGCAGTAAGATGTTGGACGACTGTAAAAAGGGAAGACTGAAACCCTTTAGAGAGAAAGCCCCCACGTGTGGTAGTGGGAGAGTGGGCCGAGCCAATGATGGGACTGCTTATGGGGGACCTCACCAGATACCTGTTGGTCAGGTGTACCCCACTCTCGCAGCATCTTTTCTCTCGTTCTTTCTTACTCTCTCTCTCTCTCTCTCTCTCTCTCTCTCTCTCTCTCTCTCTCTCTCTTTCTCTCTCTCTTTCGTTGATATTTCGACTTTTCTTTCTCTTGCTGATCTATCATTCCATCTCGCTTATTCCAACTGTAACTTTGTAAAGATTATTCTCCTTGATCGTTATTGATCTTCCGACACGCTATCTTTTGAAAAAAATTTTTTTTTGTGTATCAGACGACATTTGACATATTTACAGCTTTCGATAGAATAATTTATATTATTTTTATCTTTTGTTAAACATCCGATTGTCTCTTTTTGTTTCTATTTTCACGAATTTAATCTGACCGACATTCGTTCGTGCAATGTAAAAATTGATCTCTCGTAATTATTATCGAAGTACAATAAACTAAAGAACAATAAATTAATTGTTAAACGAAAAGAATATTAGATTCGTTGAACAAAAATCCGGAAGTTCCAATTTATTGGAATCACAGATAAAGAAAATGGAATGCGTTCTCCATAAACTACGCGTGCCTTCGGCCTGACTTAACGATAGAATGCGATGGCGAGGTAAAGAAGTGGCGGCTTTTACGCGGGAAACGTAACACGAGCGGCCAGGAGGCTGCGAAGACTTCCCAGAAAGCCGATGGAGCCCGTTGCCTCGCAGGCCCGTTTCCAAACCCCCCGTGGTTCTAGCTCATTAACCAGCACCCACCCTCTATCCCCTCCTACCTCATCATCCTCTTCTGCACATCGTTGGCGTGACGGCTGATCTCACGAACGACGTGCGTGCGGCGTGTGCATGTGTGTCCGTACGCACTCATCAGGTAAGAAAGAAGCCGCCTGTGCCGACACGCGGGGCGCTAGGCGTTGGGTCAGTTAGTTATCGAAGACGAGGGACGTGGTTATAGATAGAAGAAGACAACACAAAATTCCATAGCGAACTTATGGTGAGATCTTTCGAGTGGAAGAAAGACGGCCGGAGAGGCCGATTCATAGGTGCGGTAGAGAGGAAAGGGGAGGGTTCCGGGGAGTCCTTTCTCGTTCCCTCGATGCCCCGAGCCAACGAGCGATCCTCTCGTCGCTTCAAACCGGTGTACGTCCGTCTGACGAGATAATTTGTTCCTCGTTTCCTGGGATTCCATGAGCTGGAGGACTCGATACACAACGAAGACAGAGCACGGTGGCGGCACGACGCGGCGGTGGGGCCTCAAAAGGGTCCCCATGAAACGAGCCGTCGATGTACGTTCGCGGTCGGTCGCAACGCGGCGGCGCTTCTTTATTATTACAGGGCCTCGCCGACACTTGGGCGTGGGAAAACGACAGGCGCGTTCTCTTGCAGTTTCAACCACTGTCGAGAACGGTTTGAATCGAGATATTCAGTTGTCGAACGAAGTAACTATGTGCTGAACATGACGTCTTGCACGTGCTACGAGAACATTCAACAATGATTGAAGTCCCTCAGTTTCATTGCAATGGCATTCATGATGAGGTTTTTTTGGACATTACACAAAATCTGAATATTTTGAAAAATGTTTTTGAAAAAGAGCCTGGTTCAAATATCGATAAATCACCAAATATTTTTTAACAAGTACGAGTAAAATAGAGAAAGAAGAAAAGGCGACAAAGAAAGCGAGAGGCGAATCCCGGGAGGATTAGAGCAAAGGAGTAAGGTGGATTGGTCTGTTCGCCACCCGAGGGCGCCTAAAGGTGGCCGATGCTCGCATGCCGAGTCCAAGAAGAAGATGAAACAAATGGACTAATGTTAGAGGGACGAAGAGATGAAGAGAACCACAGAGTCTGAGAGAAACATGGTGGCCTCGCCTCACGCGAAGACCTCCCGAAGACGGAATCGAGAACCGCGCTTATTTTTCTCGACAAGACTGTCAATTTTCAATAAAATTCTCCCGCACGTTGCTACTCAAAAATTTGTCGAGCAGAAGTGCGATTTTTATTGGAATAGAAAATATTAATTTGTGTTTACTATCTACAATAATTACATTAAATTTGATCTTTCTTTATAAATTTTAACTTTAAATAATAACAGTTTTTCTTAATCTTATTTCATTTCGAGATTTATGGATTAAAGGCCGAGAATAATGTAGCATAGGGATAAACAAAAATTGAAAGAGTCCTCAGTTATAACTCAAATAGAGAAACAAATCTACAAATCCGATATACGAAAAATTACTGGACGATATGTTAATATGGATTATCTTTTCTTAAGAATTAAAAAATGCACCTGTCTTTTATTTTTGTATCTTTTCTAGTCGCTCGTATCGGCATCTTTGTGGAGATACCGATGCCTCTGGCGTCATCGAGGTCCTATTTACGTCTTCTTTCAGGCCTCTAACCACAAGCCTAATCTCATCTTTATTTTACCTTTACTCGCTGATGTCTTTTTCTTATGTTAATTCGCTCCCAAGGCGACGCTCGCGACACAGCTAATTTCGACGTTTCTCGTGTGGTCTTAAAATTACCATGAATTACGTTCTACAAGCAAAAATTATTAATACATCGTTCGATAGATATCTTTATTTGTCACTCGTCTGTCTTTAATCTTCCCGCTTAGATCCAAAGATCCTAAAAAGTGTAATACGATCATTTTAAATTTGATTTTTTTAATTTTGATATGCTCTTCTCCTAATATACATCTTCAAAGACATTAATGTCGCGTTTCTTTTATATTATAATGAGCAGTTTGTTAAAGGACATACGTACATATGCATACATAGTCACTTTTGTTGTAATATTTGCCAACTTATTTTACGCAACTGTATTCGCGTAAGTATACAGCATCAGGTAGACTCGTTCTGTTGCGAAGGTAAATGTTCCAAAATATAGATTTTTTTGCTTTTATTACTTTGTGGAGACGAAATTAAAGAGATTATACTATGAATTATCCAGTGTGCCAAGGGAAGAGAAACGACAGATTACACAATTATCCACTTCTCGCAAGCGTGACTTGTCCTTGGCTGATCGCTAGCGTCGCATAAATATCGGGTATTACGAGGTTGTCACGCGTCGAAATTCGAACCGACGCGTTTTGCCGGTGCAAGCTGTTCCTCGCGGACGGGAAGGGAAAGCTAGAAGGGGGAGGCAGCGTGGAAGAGACCTTAATCTCATGGTGGACGGCGTAGGGTCCCTCTCAGGCCGGGCCCCCACCGCGTGCGTATGTCCTCTAATCATGGCTGGGAAGGCCGCCGCGGCTTGAGATAGAGATGTTCCACGGTCTAATTGCTATATATATACCAAAAGGGGTTGGGGGGGAGGGCCCGGTCGGTCTCGGTCGGTTATGCCGGGACTCACGGTGTTATTAAACCCTCGGGGCCCCTCGCTCCACCTCCGTCACGGGGATACGTTCGGTGGGGCCATCAGTGGACCCGAATATCCGGCATGCTCGAAAAACTCAACGCGCCGTAATTCGAAGTAGCCGCGCGAGCACAGAACTTCGCTTGAGTTAACACTAAATAATTACTGCATCGTGATTTACAAAATCGAGCGATTGTAAGGCAAACTTACTTCCCTATTCAAAACGTCGGCAGCTCTGCAATTTCTCATAATATAATCCTAAATGTTTCTTAAACATGTCACTTAAATTTTTAATGATTTCAAAACAAGAACTACATAAATACATCGATATGATTATATTGTTATTTATTCATTTGTTTTATTTCTTTTTTATTATATTATTTATTAACTGAGAATTGGTTATTTACGTTATGATGAAACTCTACGCTTATTATTTTTCACGATATGAAATCAAGCTCCATAAGGTGAATAATGTTAGTTTGTGTCGACTAACGTTATTATACACCTTAAAAAAATTTCTAAAAAATGCTGTACTCAATCGTAGGACACAAAAAATTTTTGAGTATGGTTTCATACAGCTTTTCAACCAATGGAAGTGACATGTGATACCCCTAACGTATTGTGGACCATTATGTAAGATGCTTTAACGATTTTTATTATGTGATTTGTAAGACTGTGTGTCAAATTTTATCATGTGAATCTGAAGATGGCTCAAAATAGAGGCAAAATATATAATTTGTAATGGATATTCGTAGTAGACAATATTCGTAGTAGACAATATTGTTTCTTTAACAAAGATATTTAATTAATTTATTAGCGTACAAGTATTCGCACATTGACTCCTTGAGCCCGATTTTTTCATTACACATCACGCGCGGTATGGACATCTGATTTTTACTTATCTTTTATTATTTTAAATCTTTTTAATATTTTACATTGCATAATTAAAAAGCTATGACATATGTAACTACGGGATCGAATTCTTTACTGTCCGCAACGGATGCTAAACAGTTCTCAAAAGCGATAATAATTTTTTCCAATAAACTAAGATAACTAATGATCTCTAAATATATAGCACCACACATCTTTCCCTCCTATCTCTTTTTCTCTTTCTCTCTGCTGGCAGGTATTACACGTGTGTACTAACAGGTTTTGAGTTGGATTCTTGGCTCGTATCCGAAGAAGTGTCGCGCGCCGAGGAAAGTCAGTAATAAACTTATAATGGGTCTGCCCTCTAGATTTACAGTCCCATTTACCAGGTTTCTCTCGCCTTTCTCGGCCCGCGTTCTTGACTCTTGTTCCATGTTTGTTCCCCTTTTTTAACGCAATACAGAAATGTCGGCAATATCAAGAGAAAGAAAGAAGCAATGTCAAAAAGAATCGCATCTAAAGTCGACACAGAGAAAAAGGAGAGAGGGAGAAAAGCACGCACGCACGCACACACACACACACACACACACGCACGCACGCACGCACGCACGCACGCACGCACGCACGCACGCACGCACGCACGTACGTACACATGCACGCATACACACGCACACACACACGCACATCAACTTGCTCGCTTTATTTTTATATCCCACGCATGGCTTTACAGATAGCGATGAATTACAATTTACTGTAATATCATACGCTTTTCAGAACACTGAACTTCACTGAGATTTAAGTCTCAAGAAGAAACGTTGGTGGTTTGGTTTATCTGTTTGGCCGATCTGCACAGTAGACATTCAGATATGTTCACGCACGCTTATATGAGAAAAGAAAGAAAGAGAGAGAATTCTCTATCTTCTTCTTGTGTCTTATGATATGCTGCGACTCTATAAGAGAACAAAAAGAGTAATGGGGTGTCGGCAAAGGGTGCCCGAAATGGACGAGAAATAATGGAGAGCGAGAACTTACTATCAAAGTGTCGAGCTTTAGTAGTTTGGTTCTAAGTAGAATTCTCAGATAAGATCGCTTACGAATTAGCGAGAAACCAAAGTCTCGGAAAAGGTTCATAAAATTCATACTTTATTTGATCCATACGCATCACAAAATTTTTAATAATAAATTCGCAAAAAGATGCGTTTATTTTCGCTTTCTAAATGGCTAAATCTAAACAATTTTGCCTAATTTTTAAAAAACCGGAAATTTATCTTTTTATTAGTCGCACAACGATAATAGCGAAGGGAGCTCCAAGACGAAACGTAGAATCTCTATAAGTTTCTCGATGAGATGGAGAACCCGTTGGCGCATCGACGGTAAAAGCGAGAGCAGCCATCGTAGTCAATTTCTTGCTGGCTTCATGGTGAATCAGAGAGGCCGCGGAGAGAGCCCGAGCCTGATCGGGCTGCCTCATTGTTTTTCCATGGTGAGGCCCCTAGCGGGCTTGAGTGCTGAACGGTCCCATGACGCTCAGAAGCGTAAGAAGCCGCCGTAGGGGACTTTCGCAAGTCACCCCAAGGAAGCCTTTGTTCCTTGTTTGCTCTATCTGCCGTTGTTTCTTGTAAGAGTTACAAGGATGAGTATGACGACAACGACGACGACGACGACGACGACGACGACGACGATGACGATGACGACGAAGACGAATATGATGACGATGACAACGAAGACGACGACGTTCGAGAAGACGAGAAAAACCAAAATTGATTCTTCTTTGCTTCTCGCCTTCGCCGCTACCTGTTGCCTTCGTTCTACCTACCGTCGTCGACACGATTATTACGTGCGCGAGGTGGACCGCTAATCTACCGGAAAGTTGGGCAATCCGGGGACAACCTCGCCGATGAAGATGAATTATGACGTTGGGGGTCCACGGTTGATTCTCTATTGGCGGCGTTCTCATCCCTCATTTTGCCGACTTCTCCACGCTCTCTCGTCCTTCCTTGTCCTCCTTGCAAACTCGATATCGTAATTATTAGCCGCACGTTGTAGTAGCAAAAGAATCTTCACGCTACTTGCCGTCGCGCTTTATGGTCGACTCATCTCATTATCCGTAGCATGCGAACACAACAAACGCTTTTCGATCATCGGAAAGAATCGTGCGTCTGTCTAGTATCCGTAAAGAACAAACTTTTCTAACATAGCAGATTTTATACTAGTAAAATTTATTAGTTATTGTGTGGACAGCAAAGAGAGAATTAGTTAAGAGTACTAGTTGATAATTGCTATATAAGTTTGTTAAAACTACAAATTATTCTGCTGTAAGAACAAATTCATTTTTGTTTAATTATTATTTGCTAAGACTATATTAGTTTGATTTAATAACGAATTAAATAATAAAGACAAATACAATTAGCAAATTTTTTCTATTTTTAATAAAACATTTTCTGCTCTACTAATGAACAATTTCTAAAATTAATTGCGTCCAAATTTTGTCGTTGTCACTACAAATATGCAGTAGCAAAAAAAAACTTTACTACAATAGAATCAAATAAAAACAAATCAATAAATTCTAATTAACAGTAAAGTTTGAGTCTCTTGCTTTTCAGAAATCGTCGTGTTCGCATATGTGCAATACCTGAAGATTTAGAATAGAGCTTGTAATAAGCCGGAAAATACAAATTCGGTTTCTTCATGTATGTAATAGAAACAATATTATATCTTATATATTGAAGAGAGGGGAAGCTAGGGAAGAAACGCGATTATTCATTTTTAAACGGAAGATGCCAGAATCTCGCCGAAAGCCGAAAGCCGAAAATCATTTTATTTCTGATACCTTGCGAATAATATAAAACAACCAAAATAGCACTAATTAGATCGCTATTCGCTTATACATGATATTGTGCTGTGGATATTGTGCTAGGGTATGTGAAGAGAAGCGTTTCGATGCTGTAACGAATGGACCGAGCTGTAAGATGTACGAGTCAATGTTGCGGGGAAATTATCACCGTCCGAGAATACGAAGTGGCTTTTGGGTCGTTGTCGTAACGATCTGGGCGTGAAAATTGAGGGAAATGAATGTATTGTACGGATTCTGTCACGCCTACGAGCCCTACGATTTCCCGGCTAATCAGCCTCGCTAGATACGCTTCGCTCTGCGTACATCTCTGCTTGTGATATATTTCACAAGTTGAAAGAAAAAACAAGAAAAAAAAGAGGATAGAAAAAAATAGTAGGTAGACCAGGAAATCCAGCTTACACAAGATAACGCCTAAAGTGTTAGGCGTTACGTGACCGTGGAAAATTGAAGTTAAAGTAGGTCGATCTTTAATGATTTTATCGATGACGCTTTTGACAAAGGACACTTGTCACATAGCAAGAAAAATTAATTTTTCCAAATCAAAGTAAAGTTTATACTATTAAAATATTTATAGCAGTTAAGGATTACATGACTCGTGTTTCTAAATATGATTTTTCATAATTCGTCATTTTATATGGACTATCTTATATACCATGTTATATTATACTACCTTATCAAATTATGAACTATTTTATGAAATTGATTTATAATAAAACTTGTTTCGGACAATACAATTATTTTTTATTATTAACCAGTGTATTATTAGATTTTAAGATTATGAATTGTAAATTCGTTTTCATTACTTGTAATTTATCGCGATTGTATTCTACCGATCTTTATCTCGATGAAATTTATGACATTTGCGATCACGCGATAGATTTGTCGTGTTCGGTCTTTCGATGAGGTCTCAAGTATTTCCTCTTTCAATCGGTCGAACAACCGAAGGACCGTACAGGTTTCTTGGAAATCGCCGCCAAAAAACGTCCAATCGGTTAGGCTATCGTCGACTACGGAATCTTGCCACGAATTTAATTAGGTGTGGGACAAAGTTTCTCCTATACGACTTTACGGCTGAAGCGTTGAAATATATTGACACGCTAATCGTTCGAATCTTTAAAAGTGAGTTGCGACTTTTCAAACGTTACGATGTGAAAAGCCCCATTTTATGCTTCATTAGGTGTCTTTGTGTTTTGTACACAGAGTGCGTTTCTCGAATTTTAATAGCAATAATAGCAACAGTTTTACTTCTATTTGTAAGACTTCAGGGTAATAAATGGTACTTTGCAAGAAATATTAAGAAATAACTAAAATGAAAAATGAGAAAATTAATATTTTATTAATATTTTTGAAAACATTATTTGTAATAAAAGACAAACTTTTAAACGTTAAAATTAATGGAATAAATCCTCTTTTTTATTTAAGAAATATTAATTTCAATATTGTTAAAACATAAGTACATTGTTTTAACACTCTAAAAGAATATTTATTTCAATATTGTGAAAAATGTTTTTTTAACATTAAAAATAAAGTAAAATAAAAATGTTTTCTAAAGCAAAAAAAGTAATCGGGAATCTTTCTTCTCACCTCTGTGAAGACTAACACAATGCTGAAATTATATCATGTTCCTAATTCTGTTTTTAATGATGGAGGTGTTAGTTTCACAAGTTTTCCACAGAATTTTTTTTTTGGAAATTTTCAAGTCACCCATTCAAGTCAGAACCACAACTAGCTTTGCTTGACTTTTGCGTATAGGAACTAATACTGGAATGATGATCTGTTGTGTAAGTACATACGTATGTACTACTGATAGATGAGAGTTCAATTGTCGAAAAGATAAGGCATACATAATTAAAGCATATTTTTTTATGTAAACATATAAAATTATGGTTGTTTTACTGATGGCATCTGGAATAATTGTTCTGTTCCTTGTTGAAATAAGAAACCACAACCAGGAAGAAAAAATTATTATAATATAATAATTAAATTAAATAAGAAAAAAATTTTATTGGTTTATTTTAAATCGACATTCCAAATAATTAATGTAAAATAAATGTTAAGTTATTGTTAAATAAACGTTAGATAAATAATTGTTTAAACCATTATTTTATGAGTAATTAATCTAAAGGTAATATTAGATTAATATTAAATAAACATTTTTTTTTCAAATTGTTATTTCAAAGAAGTGATTAATGTAAAACAAATAGTCCTTTAAGAAATTATTTTAAATAAGCATTTAATGTAAATTAAATATTAAATAAATGTTAAATGCTTATTTTTTCTGAATTATTACCTTAAATAAAGAATTAATATAAAATTAATATAAAATTAATATAAAACAAGTATTATTTTTACAATGTATAATTATTGAAAAAAATATTAAAAGAACATTTTAAGAAGATTGCTCATTGGAACTATGTGCGAATAATGGAAAAATTAAGTCTACATTAATGTTAAATAAATGTTAAATTAATATTAAATACAAGTTAAATTAATTAAATGTTTTCCCAAATCGTTCTCTTTAAGAAATAATTAATATAAAATAAATATAAAATCAGTAATGTTCGCAACAAATTTTCTTTGGGGTGGTGGAATTTTAGAGATGCTAGTTAGCATTAATATTATTCAATTAAATTTCAATTTAATTATGTTTTATTTTCAAGAGCTGTGTTTGAAATAAAAAGTAATAGCGCGGAATTCGATATGAATGAAGATCTTGCTATGATCGTTTTGTATTTAATTTGTTGTAAATAAATATTAAATTAATACTAAACAAACGTTAAATGAATGTTTCTCTAATTTGCTATTTTAAATAAATGTTAAAAGTAAATATTTTTTTCAATTATTACCTCAAACGAGTAATAAGGTAAAGTTAATGATAAATAAATATTAAATGCATATTTTCTTTAAGCTTTATCTAAAATAAAATATGAAACATTATTATTGTGAAATAAATATTTGTTCTTCTTCGCGTGCCACATGCTTGTCAGTTTGTAGGCTTATCTTTTCTGCATATATTCGTCAATATATGGGATCAACAGTTTTAATGTCGCTTCCGTACGGTCCATTAGAAGAGACTTTCCTGGGCAGAGTTACTCTCGGTGGTTTGCCTTTGCCTTTCGAGAGGTGGCAATCGCTTTTAAATTGATTAAAAACTGATTTAGAGTTATACTGTTTTGGGTGGATTTAAATGGTTAGCACGGAGAGCAAACTCGCAACTCCTTATGCCACATCGTCACTCTTGGTTAATATAAAATAAATATTAATTTTACGATAAAGCTGTATATAACTAATAAAAAATAAATATTAAAAATCATTAAAAAAAATTGCTTATTAGGAATAATATATTTGAAATACACATAGTATAGTATAATATGTCAGGCATCTTTCTCGAGCGATAGTTAGGATTCAACTGAGTCGGAAATCCTGCCGCACGACATAAACAAAAGTCAAAATAACGTATGTGTACTCGTATGTTGCACATGCACTATAGAAAATCCGAATGCAGACGATAAAAGTGTGGCATACAAAAAAACTACAGCATATAAAACTCGATTTGGGAGTAAGCAAATCAAAGTTAAGAATGTAAGATCATAATGTAAGCCGTAGTAAATCCAACATATTGATTTTTTTATTGCGTTACATTTTACTTTAATTTTTTTATGTGCCATATTGCCTTAAGTTTTTTCAACAACGTTTTTTATAAGCTTCTTAGCAAATTAAACATGTAATTAATCTGAAATAACGACCTATTTTGCTATCGCATTATTATTCTACCTTTGTTATATATTGTTTTATTTCTACGAAAGTTAAATAATAAAATATTTAATTTGCGCAAAAATAAAATTGTTTTTAAATAATGTATACTTGCATTTTTAGTTATGTTAAAATAATTTTTTAATTTTGAGAATTAACCACTGTAATAAATAAAAGTGATATTATTTTATACTGCTCCAAATGTTTCAGTATTAACATTTTGGGTGAAAAAATCGGTCAAAGTTGACAAACCATAGGGGACATCGATTAGATGTAATGTCCACGGTGGAAGCGATGAATTGCGTGCCGGGGCGGATCTGTCGGCTTTGCCGTTGGAAGAGAAGCTGTCATTTTGAGCCTGACTTGCGACGTTTCACAACGGGGGAGGACTAAACGTCGTAGGAAAAAAAGACTGAAAGGCAGGTAAATCCCGGCAAATAACAGAATCCATCCGGCTAATGTCCCGTCTTTGTGTCATTCATCGCTCGAACTCCACTGTGAACATTCGCAAATTGTTCACCTTTTCCTTGGAAGCTGCGCTATAATTTGCGCTTGTTTTATTTTTTAGAAAATTGATAAATTTAAAAATTATTAATAAATTATTATTATTATCATCATTATTATCATTAATTATTTATTAAAGCATATAAACGTTTCGTATGGAGATTTGAATGTTGAATTTGTCAAAGTTACATTTCTCTAGAAAATTTTCAAAATTTTGAGACCGAAGAGCAACACTATCTTTATTGTGTTCAACATTTACAAAGTCCCCTTTTCGAAAAATATTCTAAACACGCAACTTCTTTCAGTCGATACTATCTTCAATTCTTGCAAAGCTGCTGATTCTCAAATGTTCAGCTTCTCTTGACTGGGTTGTAACAAGCCGCATTCTCTGTATATCTCGGAGCAGCGAAATGGGCCTAATGAAGACATCTCGGTAACTCGGCAGAAAGAGGGAAGGCTTCTCCAGTCTATCCCAAGGTCCCAAATCACCCGCACAATGGCCGACTTCGCATTCATTGTCGGGACAGGGCCGCTCCGCCTATAATAGCAGGCAGCATCAGTA
This sequence comes from Solenopsis invicta, assembly GCF_016802725.1. NCBI lineage: Eukaryota > Metazoa > Arthropoda > Insecta > Hymenoptera > Formicidae > Solenopsis > Solenopsis invicta. The sequence goes on along the minus strand of NC_052668.1, from coordinate 9,751,590 downwards.
CCCAGTATTGTACCGCTTCCTGAAAAGAGGATAGAAAGAACCCGCCGTGATCTATGGGATCACAGGATCTCTAGGCTATCGAGCGATGTCTAAAGACCCCGATACAAGGAAGAGACTGTCGGCCGTCATCGTCTTCACCCTCGCTGAAACTACCTGTCCGGTCGTCAATATCGATCGTCCGCGGAACCAATCGCGTGAAAAGGATTTCACAGAAAATTCAAACACGACAAAAGTTGTCGGTTTATAGCTATTCGAACTGTTTAATCCGCGAAGATATCGCGATGAACAGTATTTTGGCTCTTTCGAATTTTCGTCTCTTACTCTTCTAAAAAGTATAAGTTACGCGTAAATGAATTTCTTACGGATGTATTTCAATATACAATTATTGTTTATTTGATCGTACGTAAAACATAATAAATATATCTTATTTACATCACTTTGTCTTCTTCGAATTGAATGGAAAGTTTTAGTTTAAAGTTCTTCGTTTATTATTTTTCATTATTTTTGATGATTTTGTCGCTGATAGGTCGATATTTTGTCTCAATTTATTTACACATACATATTGGAACAAGAGAAAAAAGAGGAAGAGATATGCAGTCACTTTTATAAATTAATAGTTTCATCAAATATGCAATATTTGATGGGTTAGAATATTTATATGCTAAATTAATTAAATACTAAATTAACGCTTTAGTTAAATGCACATTCCTAATAAAATTCTTTTCAATTCTAATATTCTATAATAAAATTCAATGCGATGCTTTGACGGATGAATAAGCATTAGTATCAGACGGCAAGCCAAGACGATCATTATGAGTAGTTGATGGGCATGATCACGCCTGGTTTACAAACTATATGACTATCATGGTAAAAGATATAATGGAGCGGCTGCGACCGCCTCGATTCGTTTTAGCTTCCGAAATATTGGATCGTAATAAATCCAGGTGGTAAATATGTCGATAGTGAAGTCACCTGGGTGAAGTCACCTGGGTGACGTGATAGGTGGTAACTGGTGGTGACTGGATAACCTGATGATTTGTAACTGGTAGCCCGCCAAGCCCGGTTAATCCCATAAAGCGAGCCGACTTTAGAAATTTCAGGACAATTTATTCCGTGGCATGCGATGTGTAAAAAGGACATCATTTGTGCGGCCAATATCGTGTGGCGACATTGTATCTATCTATTCGCGGAATCTAGACTAAGCATGAAACATGAATGTGAATAGAATTAAATGTATTCTGTTGACCAAAGCAAATGTGTAAAAACTAACAATTATTTAGATATTTTTGTGGTAAATATTAATCTAAGAAAAACAATTTTCAAAGGTATAATGCTTCAAACGTTTGAAGAAGATTGAGCTCATTCATTTAATGGACGTATTTTTTCTTTTGATAGACATAATTTAACAAAAAAATTTTAAGTAATTTAAAAAATTATTTTGTAAAGTATAATATACGCAAAGAAGTACATAGAAGTCGAAGCGTTATGCCATCCGCGAAATCGACGTTCATTTATGTACTCTTCGCGGATGCGTCCCTGGCGTTAGCGCCGTCTTTGTTTTCGTCATTATCTCTGTCCTCTTCGCCATTCTTTTTTTTACTCCTTCGCCATCTCTCTCTCCCTCGCGTCTCAATCTAGCCCCTCATCATGTTTTAATTTCACGGCCAGCTTTCCCCTCGCTCTGGATCCCTTCCGCGCTGCCAGCAGCCGGCGGTACCAGATAGAAGGAAGGATGGAAAGCAAGGGCGAGAGAGAGGGAGTGGGAAAAAGATGGAAGACAAACTCTCGTTGGTAACGAAGACAGAATGTAAGGAGAAATGGGCGCAAGGAAGATAGGATATTTAGCCCAACCGGCGGAGGACTTGCATCCAGGGGGGCGTCACTCCGATCTCCCTTCCTTACCGACAGAGGAACTCCCTTTATCCAAACGTCGATGACTCGGCGGAAGCGGCGGGATACCGAGAGACGGGATAAAGTGTCTTGAAGAGGGGGACCAACGCAATCCGAATGGTAGCAGTGGCTGGTTCACGCACGCCGCGAAAACTTTGCCCCCCACTATGTCGCCTTCAACGTGCTCCTATTGCGTTGCATATACTCGCTTACATTTTCTTTTAGGCTGCCGAAAGGCTGTAATAAAATGGCGTAAAAATTTCGCTCTGACAATCAAAATTTAAAGAACCAAAAGAAAGAGATATAATTTTCCATAAATCTTAAAACTGGCGCGTAAATCGTGACAGCTCATTTTAATAACGGTTTCTTATGTTAACGCGTCAGACTAATTTTAAATGACGAAATATAGTATCGAAAAATTTGAAAGGATTGTGGAATATTATTTTATTTTTCGACAATAACTCACAATCAGTATATTAATGCGAGACAATTCTAACTAACATCAGTTTCTTAGCCATAAAGTTGTACTAATCACCCTATAAGTAGAAGTTTTATCAGACATATAAAACGAACGTAATTTAAAATTTATTGAAAAATGAAAAAAAGATGAGTTTGTGGAATAATAGGGAAATCGTGGAATACTAACAATGTCATAAAAAGTACTTTTATATATAAACATTGTATAAGATTCATTTAAAAAACATAAATAAATGATCTATCATAGAAATAAGTTTCACAAAGTAAGGTTTTACGAACATTTCATAAAATGTATTCTATTAAAAAATTTTTTTAAATAATTTTTTTGACTTAAAAATTTTTTTAAATAAAACTTGAAACTTTAAAATAATTTATTCGTTTCTAATATAACTAATATACAACGTTTACACTGAGATTTTAAAGTTGCAAAAGAGATACATATGGTGGACGTCCATGTTCCATAACCACAGCACATATTGCATATAACTTTATTTGCAAGTCATACACACATTAAATTATATTATTTAAAATTCACATTCAAGGCTTTCAAGTTAGACCACAATTAAAAAATTAATATGCAACATGCTTCTTACACAATAACGTAAAATATACACCTGTAAAATTTTCTGCTTCCTTCCAAAGTAAAATTCAGTTTTTATAAAAGCATAGAAAATATGAATGACCAGTTACCATTCTACAGTGTTTAAATAGACTACAACGAAATAATTTTGATGGTTGCTCATAAAATTCAACGTGAATTATATATGAGATACAGTATTTTACCACCCCATATATGTTCCACGACCGCCGTTCTTCCTTTATTTGTATTAATTTCCAAAATTTTTTTTTCTAATTTTTTATTTAATTATTCTTATTCATACAATTTTTAATATTTGCAACATAAAAAGAATTGTTACAAAGGAGATTTTGCAATATTGTCTTTATATGATTTATTTTTTAATGTTGTTTATAAAATGCTTTTCTTTTTCTATATAACTTTCAGACAAATTTTATGGCGTTACTTCCGGTAATATTCAATTTAAAATTAAAAAATTTCTTTTACTTTTCCTTTATTTGGAATTACTGCAAAATTTATTGGAATATCGCGTATCCAAGGCTTTACATAGTTAATAAATGCAAATTAATATTCATTTCTTAATTGTTAGCAGAAATTTTATATCTTTATATAATTTTTCTACCTGTGAAAAATTATATAGGATAAAAGCACTCATCTCTGTATCATTTCCGTCAATAAAAACATAATCACTCAAACGTCTATTAAAGGATTTTTAAACAAATACAAATGCGGAACGATCTTGTGATAGCATAGGCTTCGTAAAGGCTTCACGGTTGACAAACTTTGTAAGGATGATTAATAATAAGAATTTTCGCTAATAATTAAATCATTTAAAGTTGTTGCGCATTAAAGAATGCTTTTTATCATTATTTTCTTGCTACCTCACATTTAAAACAACCATTTGTACTTTTCCAAGCACATTTAATTGTTTTATCATTCATACGCTGAAAAAGTGTAACACTCCATTCTAGTTCAACGCTCCAATAAGCAAAGCAGTATTTTTTTAACATTTTGAGAAACATTTTTTGCAGTGAAAAAAATATATTTGTACGATTTCATGTTGTCGAAAAGATAAAAACATATGTAATTAAAGCATATTTTTTTATATAAACATGTATAAAGTTATAGCTTTTTACTAATTTTTATATTATAAATGCAAAATATCATCTGAAATAACTTTTATTTGTTTCAATAAGTAAAATAAGTTCAAAAAGAAAAAATCAATATAATACAATTAAATTAAGTATGATAAAATTTTTATGATTTATTTAAAATTGTTATTCCAAATAATTATTGTAAAGTAAATATTATATATTAAACAAATATTAGATAAATATTTCTTTACATTATTATTTTAAATAAATAATTAATAAAGTAAATATTAAATTAATATTAAATAAATGTTAAATAAACATTATTTTAAATTCTTATTTAAAAAATAAGTAATATAAAATTAAATTAATGTTGAATTAAAAATAAATATTTCTTTAAAACATTATTTTAAATGAGCAATGTAAACTAAATATTAAATAAACGTATATTAAATGTGAGAAATAATCGGTATACAATTTAAATGGGCAGGAGAAACTTTTATTTAAAGGGCAAAAGTAACATTCATCTAAGCGTCTGAGAACACGTCTAACTCTTGAGACCGATAAAGACGAAGTAACGATTTATTCAAAAAGGTGACAGCTGTTTATAAAAGAACTCTGTAATACATACAGGACTTTTAAAGTATAATCTTAACTTTTCTTTGCATGTCTAAATTATCCATTTGACAAAATGCATATTTTTTCAAAATTATTATCTTAAATGAAGAATTAATGTAAAATAAATATGTAATTAACATAAAACAATTATTATTTTTACAATTAAGCTGTATAATGTATAATTAATAAAAAATAAATATTAAAAAGAAAACATTTAAGGAAGATTGCTTATTAGGATTGTATGTTAATCGCAAAAAAATTATTATAAGTCTGAATTAATGTTAAATAAATATTAAAATAATAAATGTCAATTAAATCTTTCAAATTATATTATTTCGAATAAAAAGTTAATGTAAAGTGAATATTAAATTAATATTAAATAAGTTTTAAATATATGTATTATAGAATAATGTTAACTGAATGTTTTTCCAATTCGTTTCTGTTTATATACGTGTATCATTTTTGAGAGTAAACTATTATTTAAATATTTTTCTTTATTTAATATTTCTACCTAAACTCAGTAAAATTCATGTCGTATATTGATTGTAGAATCACTTATTACACAGTGATCACTTATTACTGATTTGTATTTCTATTTATGTACGATTCTCATGCTTACTAAACCTGGTTTTTAATAATAATCTGCCCCAACATATGATGCTTTATAATTCTTGCAGTTAATTTTGTATACTACGTTCGTTTGTAAATTATTTGGAAGCTTACCTTTTCGAACTCTGATGTATTTGTTGAGCTTATTTAGGTCTGTATAAGCCAAGAGTATTACAGAAATATTAAAAATTTTTTTTAGTTTGTCGGTTATATTATTGATAATTGGGGATGATAAGAAATTTGTTTTTTTTTTTATTATTATCAGTTCATGGGAAGTGTCACCACAAGAATTCAACTGTTTAAATTTTTTGTGCAATCTTTTATTTATGGTGTTAAAATAAATATTTATTTATTAGTAAAATGTTAATCTTGTCAAAGCTTTTATCCTAAAACATTTGGTGAAAAAAAATGAGAACTCATTGTTATTTACAATAAATAATTAATATGAAGTAAATCTTAGAGGCTTTCTATACGTCGGTGTCATGAGCCGTAAGCTATAGGAATTGACCAATCACAGTGAAGGAGAATATTCGTATTACAGAAGGTCTTTTAAATTAATATTAAGTAAATGTTAAAAATAAATATTTTTTTAAATCATTATCTCAAATGAGCAATTAATGTAAAGTTAGTATTAAATAAATATTAAAGGCATATTTTCTTTAAATTATCTAAAATCAAATTAACTAATATGAAATAAATATGACTTTTACAATAAAGCTGTACAATAACTAATAAAAAATGAACATTGAAAAACATTTAAAAAAATTATTTATTGGCATAAATTGTATTCAAATGTTTTAAATTTTTGTCTCGAAACTCTTGTAATTTCTTTAATTCCTTTTTTCTTTTTTTTAAATTAACACATAAGTACATACAATTTCAGACATACAACTTTGTATACAATAAAATGTGTTGACACATCCTACATCCAGCTGCAAAAACAGGTAGTTAATCGATGAATCGATCAACACGAATTGCTGTCATGGTTGTCACGCTTGGAAGAATCCTAATAAGGTAGTGTAAATAAAGTTATTTATGGTAGGTGTCATGCTCATAGATTTTTAATGAGTTAATTCTTTTAGTATTTAACTGGAAATTAATCGTTCGCGATAGATTTAACAAGACATACAATTTTTCGTTTAATTTTTTTAATAATGGTGCAAAATCGGGTGACACTTCTACAATATTGCAATCAAACAATGAGACACAGTTTTCCTACATATTTCTGCAACTTTTCTGAATTAGAGTGACGCTTGTTAATGACAATCACGTGACAACCTCGTCGGTCACACAAATATAGTAGTTTGACTATTATATTTCGTCGCACGCCAAAGCATGATGCCCGGAACTAGGTATAACGTAGGCTGAATTATTTTCCCGATGAATTCACCATTGCTACTGTTAGTATTCTGATAAGGAGTCTTAATAAGTGTCGAGGGTATTAATAAAGTCATTTGCAATAATTGCCATCCTACTCTTTAACGAATCGGGCCTTTCATCGCGTATGGAAAGCAAAGTTTGCAGCTAAGAATTGGATCTCGAATGGGATTCGGAGGATCGGTTTGTTTTGCGGATTAGGCTCATGTTTTAGTCGCGGCCCGCAACGAATCACGAAACGCGAACCGGCGCACGTCGCCGCTTTTTCTTCCAGCGAGGGTTGTCGGGCCGTTTCAATGCCACAACGGGCGAGCTACGAAGGACGTCCGAAATTACTTCCATAAATGTTCAGCGCCCATAATCGAATTTGCGAAACAATAAACCCGCTGATTGGAAATTAATCAAGTCACCGTTTACGATTTTACGGTGAGCCGTGGAAATGCTCTCGTCGTCAACGAGTATGTAGGCTGTAAGTAGGTTGAGACATCAAAACTTATATGTACAACGTTAAAAATTTTTATTATAAGAATAAATAGTATATTACGGGATTTACATAATGTTTTAATATATGAAACGTTTTAGTAACTTATGTCGATGAATGCTTATATTATTTATATATAATAAATGGTAGTTCTTTACGCACAACGGTTATAGATTAATTTATAATGTAGCATTCAGCTAATTTTTATGACGCCATTATTTCTCTTTTTATTCTCTGCCTTTTTATATCATTATCTTAAAATAACTTTCTCTTTTTTAAATTTGTCATTAATGCTTTTAATCTATGACCATTTTCGTTCTAATAACATTCAGAGGACTTGGTAGATCTCTTTAAATTATTCTATACATATGTTACAAAATTTTAAACTTCATGCAAATAGATGAAAGTTTGACAAAAATTGATTAAAACAGATAATTTACGTAGTAAGTGAAATCTTAATAACGGACCTCATGATTACAATAATGATCAAGAGACACGGTAGTATCTCGCGCAAGTGAACGTGCAACGCGAAGTATGTAAAACGCGAATAATAGGTATATCTCGTATGTTAAAATATTGTTAATTAGATCAGTTTACATATTTAAGTTGATTATAATTTCTTGAGTATAACAAACAGGTACGTTTAAGACATGCCGTTATATTATTGACTTTTATTAAAAGTACGTATAAGTATACATGCGCTAAGTGTACAAAATTACAATAGCATTACGTAGAAAAGGTTCCGGTGGACAATATGTACAATAGGGTAATATATCTATATTTATACGTATATCTATGAGTATATGTATATGTATAGGGTGTCCCAGACTTTGCATGACACTCATTAATAGCAAATTTTAAAGATCAATTCGAGATGAAAATTCTAATATCGAAATGTCGAAGCTATAAACGTTTTCAAATGAAGAGAATTTGAAGTTCTCAAATCAAACAGTCGAAATTCGCGCGTTTAGGTGTGGCACATTATAAATGTGTTTCTAAATATGGTACTTATTTTTCATTATTTGACATACATTTTTATGATACGATATGCTATATCTGAGCACTCGAATTTCGGATAATTAATTTGAACAATTTTAAACTCTTCTCATTTAAAAACTATTGTAAACCTGAAATTTTGACATTTATAGGATTTTTGTCTCAAAATGATCTCAGGAGTCTACTATTAACGGATGTGACGCGAAATCTGGGACACTTTGTATATGTATAAGGAAAGGCTTATTTTTGGATGTAAAGAGGACAAAAGTTAGTAACGAAACTTAAGATATATGAGCATCTTCGTTTTTTAAACCGGCAGAATATAATCCATCTAAGAATAATTATCTTTCAACTAAGTCTGAACTTACTCGAAAGAATCTCAACATGTGACACACCTGTCCTTCGTACACCTCCGCTTATGCTATTTATTTAGTTAACAGTACGTACATCGCGAACTTAAAGCCTACTGCGCAATGAAAAGCAAAGGCAATAAGAACAGAGAATAACAATAGACAGGAGATTTCAACCAATCAGAAGCTGCAAAAAATATCTGTGATCAAATCAAAAGTTGCGAAATCTATTGCCTGTTGTTTTTTCTTATTTCCGTTGCCTGTACTCTTTATTGTGCAATAATAAGGCTTAACGCGTCTCGTTTGCTCTTTCTCGAATCTGATATGTAGCGACGTTGCCGCGGCTTCATCCAAGATGAGTTGGAAGACAGTATGTCTCTCGAATGTAAAATATTAAAATGCAATATTTTTAACAATCTTTTATCATGAATTTATAAATTTAGTGCTAAATTGATTTTCGTCAAGGTTATCATTGGGATTAAATATACGTAAAAAAAATAACATTTATTTGATACAAGTATATTATAAAGAATGTAGACATATATAGCGTAAAAATATTCTGTAGTATAATACAATTTACATTCGAGCAAATACTAGAACAACCTTCATTATCGATCTCAAGTGCAAATTAAATCGCTCCGAAATAAGCCTCGAAACGAAGCCGGGCAACATGACACGACTTGTCGGAGAATAAACTAAACAAACAAACAGTAACAATAAAAATAAAATATATTCTCCATTTGTGATCAATATAGGTATAAGCATCGAGCTATCTCGTCATACTGTCAGCGCGACGATTTGGCGCTATCCATTATTTATGACACTGTTGCACCATGCTTGCACATGCACGGTAAGATGCGGCGATCGAAATATTTTTTTTCAAATTTAAATCTGCATAAACATCTACAATGTTTATCTAACTCTATAAAAGTTTATCTATAAAAAGATATATTTTAGTGTTAAACTTGATAATCTTTCGATTTGATATTAATTCGAATTTGTTATACTTAAATTCTTTAATCAATAAAATAATCTAATATTTCGATCAGCTGCAGCGACGAGTCGCTCGATTTCGTGAAAACGTTAGGGAAAGCACGAGCTTCTTCGCGCACGCGCATCTTCCCTATTTCATTGGTTGTATTTTGGCACGGGGTTGAGTCACGCGAGCTTATCTTCTATCTTGAGACGAAATTACGCGCAGATTGTTAATATGAGAAGTATTTATACATACCAATCAAGTATTGAATTTAGAAAAGTTCTTTTAAAATAACATCATTAATTTTTATGAAATTAGGTGTAATAAAGTCATAAGTAAATACACGACACAAGTAAAGTAAATGTCCCATTAGTAAAAATTGTGTCTTTTTTTCTTAATAAATCTATTAATATAGATCAATATTCATTTTAAATAATACGTTGATATTCAAAATTGTACATATTATTTATTACAACGAATTTTAAATGAAATTAAACTCTTTTGTAAATACTAAAATATTATGGCTACAAATATGCTGCCAACGTTGGCAAATCGAGCAATTGCTCACTGATATCTTATGAGAAAATGATTATTTGAATCGACAGTTTCTTCGTTGATTCTAGCTATTATTAAGCTAAAAGTAAATAATAAGTAAACATCCTCAAGTAAATAGGAATGAACATTGTAAATAAACTGAAAATGTCCCAAAATACCTTTTTTAGTTAGTGCATGTACGTGTCATTAATTGATACAAAAATGTGTTTTTCTATATTACTAGCAATCAAAACAAATATGTTAAAAAACAATAAAAAAGTTTCTATTTAAAAAAAAACATGTAATTTAACATTTATTATTAAATTAAGGAATAGCATTAATAGCAATAGCCTCAAAAAAAGCAATATTTCCTTTCAGAATTTTGAAAATTAATAGAAATTCCTAATCTATAAATTATCATATTAGAGTCAGTAAGGGATACTCGTAGTTCTTTACCAATTTGTGATAGTCGGTAGAGTTTCTATATATATAAATATATTAATTGTCACATAAGTATTAAGTGAGTATTAAGTAAGATACGATTACTTTCTTTTATTTTCATATTTAATAAAACTACTTAATGTGTCAAAACGGATAACAATTCAAAATTTGTATCCATTAATATTCATTATTTATTAGTAAAGAGACGTTCCTGTTTTTACTACATGTCAGTAACAAAAATGTTTGAATGCCTATCACTTATCAGTGATATAGATCAGCATGTATCACAAATTAGAACAATTTCAATATCAAGTGTTACTAAATGGTATAGAAACTCTGTTTATAAAAATATAATAAATAAATTAAGAATTTTTAATAAAATAAAAAAAAATTTAATTTTATCAGAATCTTAAATATCTAAATTATCTAGTCAAATCAATTTTATGCACTTATTATGATATATGTATCGACAATTTATTACATTATTTTCACGAGGTAATTTTGTCACTAATTGGGACACTTACTTTCAATACCATTAGCAAATAACATAACAAAAATAGAAAAGAAACAACATGACAATCGCGATAAATAAATAACAAGTTATTGTGAAGTGAAATATGTTATTTCACGTGATTAGATAGCGACAGATTTTGTCATACAATAATTCATAAATCTACAGTGAATACCGTCCAGCGGCTTCATCCGCAATCAATCTCCTCATCGTGACTCGTTCTCGTTTGAGCGTCTACAGCGAATCAAAGTTGGATTCCCGATCACTAGTCTGTATCAAAAGTATTAATTAATAATACTCAAATAGCACGTTTTAAAGTAGGAAATGTTGGGTTAAATGTTTGAACATAAATTTGTACGACTAGCTTACCCTATCCGGACTATATAATGGCGGATGTTGTGCCGGAAGTCTCAAAGTGCTGCCTAAATCACGCTCAGCCATGGTGTGACCCTCGCTGGCGCTATCCCTGGTATCCTTAACACTGTTTCTTCGGGCAGAGGCGACTTTTGTTGGTGGTTGGATCGTCGTTTCGCCGCACGATCTCGCCAAAGTAGAACCAGCCTCGCCTAAATCCAATCTAAGAAGCTTCGTCGGAGCTTGTATGGTTGTTTCACCGCACGAACGGGCCAGAGTCGCGTCGAAATCAACTTGAAGATCACCGCTCCTCAGTACCTTCGTCGCTGGTTCTACAGTGGTCTCGCCGCATGAACGTGCCAAGGTGGATTCAGCATCCACGGTACGAATTACCGTTGCTGATACCTGTCGATAATTAAAATTTCATTATATTGTTTATGTATTTTCTAGATATAAACGATATCTTTATACGACAAGAAAATGTATCAACACTATTAACACATTTAAATAATGAGATTGAGTAACAGTCGAAAGCAGATCTTAATGCTTAATAATTTTCTAAGTGAGTTTACATACAAACGTAAAGTGTATGTATGTAAGATTTCCCAAAATGCGCGCCGTATACTTGCCGGATTTAATATTCAGCTTTTAAGAAGAACCCAGAAATGTAATATCACGAAAATTAAATTTCTGGTCAATTTAATAATTTTGATACTAAATATAAGCGTCGTTTGAAATTAACATTCATTTAACATAATTATTATTTCATAGCAAAATTTTGATGCTGAAATAATATTTCACATAATATTTTACATTTTTACATACAGTTTTCAATTTATTCGAACTGCGCGCTGGTACTTTCGGTTTTAAACACAGATCTTGAAATGAGAACTGTACTATCATATAATTAAATCAATTTTAATAGTATCGATGCTAACTAGCATCTGTAAAAATGTACGAAAGATCCCACAATTTTTGCAACAGATTTTTCACTTCCTTCGAGGTACGAGTGATTTTAGAGATACTAACATCGGTATTATTAAAATTGATTTTTAATTTAATTATGTGATAGTACGATGTGAATGAATTGGAAACTTTTTGCGAAAATCGCATATGAAATATTATTTCAGCACTCCTTCTATGATCATCTTGGCCCATTTTTCATTTAATTTGTTGTATATGTCGCAGGCAAATAGCAATTTTAGGAAAATAGTATCTGACTAGGCAAATAGCATTTGCCAGGTTAGGTTAGGTTAGAATAAATTACATAATTTTTGTGTTTTTAAAGCAGGCATTTTGTGTTTTAATTCTAAGCTATTTGACCAGGCAAATGCTATTTGCCTAGTCAGATACTATTTTCCTAAAATTGCTATTTGCCTATGACATATACAAATCAGGGTCTTAAATCTACATTATATCCTAGATTTTTCTTTGTGACAAAAAACAAGCCGTACCTGAAAACCGGCACTCACTAGAGCACCCGTAGGTGTTATCGGATTTCTTGCGCCTTGCAAATCAGCTTCCTTACAGTCCTTTGTGCTAGATATACTTTGTTTTCTATTAGCAGGAGAGTTTACGCCATTGTCAAGGTAATTTATGAGTTTGTGTTCCTCGGCGGCAAACGTACTCATGACGGTTTTATTGTAATTTTGTGGTGATTGCGGCGCCGATCGATATTTTGCGCGTGGAATCATTACTGTCAAGGAACGATCACGCTGATCATCATTGACTGGTATCGCTGAAAAAATATTAATTAAATTTACTGGATAAATTTATTAAATTTAGTATTTATATAAATATTACAAAAATCTTGAATAAGGAAAAGATTTAATAGAAACAATAGAAATGCCTAATAATTGATCATAATTTAGTGCATATTTATTGTATGATTTTATACCTTTTCAAATTCATAAAGCTGCACGCCGATATAAATAGAAAAGATTGTTTGAAATATAATAAGTGAGAAATGGATATAAAAAATGGATATAATATAATGAAATGTACCAGCTACAGGCACCATAGTTGCTTTTCTGGGTGGATGACGAGGTTTTGCGCTGATCTTACGAATTGGTCGTTTGTTCGGTGGCAAGGGAGCAATCATTTGCGGCGGTGGTGGCAAAACGTGTGGTACGTGATGAGGTATCGCCAAGTCAGTGACGCTACCCTCGCTGCTGGTATCACAACCTGTTCCGGGAATCATGGCCCGTCTATCGCCGGTCTTTCGGTTCCGTCCTGGATGTCGGAAGCATGTCATTCCCATACAGATGGCTAAAAGTCCCAACAGGATTGCGCCAGTCGTCACTAGAGCTATCAACAAAACTGCAAACATACGGATATGCGATTATTTAAAAGTTTCGTTTTTTTCCTATGTAATATTAGTTTTGATTTAATTATAAAAGCATTATGTTTCACAAAAGATGCTTCCTTTACCTTTAAGATTAACTTGACATCGTTGACCGCTGTGCCAAGGGAAGCATTCGCATACTTCTTGTCCAAGAGAATTGGTGATGCAATGACCCTTATTATTGCAGCCAGCGCATCCTAGTGGAGCTTGCGAGCATACTCTTCCAGGATACGTTGGATTTTCTGATAAATCAGCCCAGCCTTCTTTACAAGAACATTGATAGGATCCTCGTAAATTGAAGCATGCTGCGTAAGGCGAACAGTCATGATGTGGGCCGCCTTCCTTGGAAGCACATTCGTCAAAATCGACCGCCTCGATCTAAATTAGATTAAAACGCAAAATACCAAAAATAAATAATGATAAAACGTCCTTGAAGTTTTTCAGTATATTTATATCACAATTTAATTTACCGAATCAAGGTTCTTTGAAGCAAACACTTCTGTGCCACCTAAGCTATAGTTGTTTCCAACTAAATATTTCCGAAGAACTTCCTTTAATCTAGTTTCGTTAGCATTATCACTTAGTTGCACGTGAAATTCGACTTTCGTAGGATCCGGAATAAATCCTGCAATCTTGAGGCCTCTGTACACATCTCTCAAGTCACTCTGCATTAAGGTTCTATCCAAAGCATCCTTCGTCGGAACTATTAAACGTTTGTAAGTTGCCGATGTAGAATCGTTTAAGGCAGTGTCATACGCCACAAATTCATGACCAACACGATCCAGACCAACGCGTAGAGTGTATGTGTAGGTCGCTAAAAATTATTACTTATTAACTCGAGTATGTTAAATCGAGCATATCCGCAAAATGAAAATATTTCGACAAGATGTATCTGTGAACTTACGTTTGCAAGGGCGATCTAGAAACATTCTCGCGAATCCTGGTCGACAAACACATCTCATTTCGGATCCTATTTCGGCGCATATCTCAGACTTTGATGATTTGCATTCTGGTGTGCATTGGTTTGCAGTTGGTGTAAGAGGTGCTATCGGCGCACCAAGTACTCCGCCGGATAATACTCTGTGGATTTCGTTGCCCGTGGGATCCTGCTCATCGCGAGATACTTCCTCTCCATATTCGGCCTCCACCTAAAATTCAAACGAAATATGTTCGTCTGTGTAAATTGTTCTTTATAATTATCAAAATGATAATATTAACTCAAAAGAAAAATGAGAAATCTACCAATGAAACACGCTTAACGGGAGACATTCTGTTTATTACATTAATAATATTTGTAGGGCGATGTTGGGTAAAGTGAGACGGGTTTTTGTTTCCATAGAAGTGTCAAAAAATTGAATTTTTGAACAATCAATGGTTGCTTTCACTAGAAGACGAAAACAACTAATTTTCTATAATTGCGGATTTTCAAAGTTTTGATTTTAAGTTGTACTTTTAGCTATTTTTTAAAAACAAAAAAATTTTATAAAAATGGTGGGGTAAAGTGGGACATCAAAGAAATTCAGTCAAAACAGCCATAAAAACCAATTTAAATCAACTTCTAAGTTTAATCAACACTTCTAAATAATGAATAATTGAAAATAGAGCAATAAAATTCTTCCCTTTCTTTATAATGGCTATAGCATTTAAACTTATAATTCTTTGATGGTTCGCAGCTACTGTCACATTATAGTAATATTTAATATTAAATTTTCTCTGTGTATAAGTAATAACATTCGAAACAATTAATAAAATCACTTCATTTGTACTAATTCTTTAAAAAAAAAGAAGAGAAAAAACCACTTTATCCCACAGCGTTAATTTGCACGCAATCATTCATTACCGAAACTAAATTAAGTTTCTACAACATTTTTTTATTATTTAGAAAAATAATACGAAAATGATAACTGCACATAACTTTCCTTTGTTGAATACTTAAAAAACTTGCTTAAATCAGGAGTATTATGAACACAAAAAAAACTTTATGAAAATAACTTTTAAGATCGGTCTCGTACAGCAACAAAATGTTTGTACACAAACTCCAATGGCTACTTGAAACATGAGCTGTCATAACAAGCAACAGATGACAGTTTTTCGTTTTGCTCTAAACTCACTATTACATAGAAATTTTGATGGTGTCCCACTTTACCCCACATCATCCTAATACATAATATAGTATTATATTTTATGAAGCAATACCTCTTCTGCTCCGGGTGCGGGTGGTTTCTGATCGCTCATCACGACAAATATGGAGTCATTGTCCGCTACGTTGTCATATGTTGAAGGCATCCTTGTAACAATCGGCTGCAAGATTGTCGAAGTTATTGTGGACACTACGCTTGTCGGACGCAGAAGTGTTTCCGTTACAGTCTCGACCGTCGTCGTGGTCATTGTATGCGTGAGTAAAAGTGTCCTTGTCGTTGGCGGCGAACCCAACACCGATGTCTTAGTTGTCGTTATTGTTGAGGTTTTGAAACGTGTCACCTATGAACATTAATATATGTAATCAGTAACTGTAACTATACTTAAGAAATATCTGATAATTATCTAAACTCATGTCAAATCGCTTGTACCTCTTTTGGCTTTGTATGTATAGTAGCGTTGGATTGGTTCTTGACGACAGGACTGATTGTTTTTAGATTGTTCTTCGTAAACTGTGTAGTCGACTTGCTTGTCTCGGAACGCGTTTTATTGCCCGACGTTGGTATCAATGTATTAGTTACTTTACTGATCGAACTATCGATTCTAGTGACAATCACGGATGACTCTTCATTCGCCGTTTTATTCATGATACTATATTCAATTACTTGTGGTTTTTGTGTCTTGACGTTAGATACCGTCAAATACTGTTTTTTTTCTGTTCCTACATTGGATGTTAAGGACTCAGTAAGTTCCACTCTTGTCGACGGTAAGATGCTCTCGTAGCTGGATTCTAAGAATACCGGATGCTCAGGTCGCTTAACAGGATTTGGTGGAATGTCTAAAACGTACGTCTTCATCAGATCGCGATGAATTGTCGACGATCTGCTCGGTTGAATATCCACTTGAGGTGATCGCAGCTTTGTCGGTATTACATTTGTGGACAACGTCGATGTTGACTGAACGGCGATTCTAAAATGCAACAATCAATTAATAAATATTAATAAATGTTAAATGTTTGTAGATAACAAAGATTATTAAATAATTTAGAAAATTGTACCTAGATACGGTTCTTGTTTCAAATGGTCGCACGGTGTAAATGCTAACATGTTCAGTCATTCGTGTTTCCGTAGGTCTGAGAATTTCAGGGACGTCGACTACAACTGGTAAATCAACGGTGCCGTGAATAATTGGGATTTTTGATTCAATATCCTGGATTACTGGGATATGAGAAGTCGCAACAGCAGTTGCTATCTGTATAGAACCAGAAACCGCGACAGCTGGTCTCACAGTAGCGATCTCGAGTGGCCTTGTAGTTGTTAATACCGGTGGTGGTGGTACCATGTCCTAAAATAAAATATTAAATTATGCGTGTTTGGTTTTAAAGATAGATATGTTGTGAATTTTAAAAATTTCTATTGAACTGCAAATTAAAAATTTTTAAGAACAAATTGATAATGAATACGGCATTACCGGTCAAAAGCAGTTTTTAATGCTCAATAATTTTTTTAAAGTGAATTTTATAAACATTTACAAGATTATCTCCAAACTCCGCGCCGCACTTGCCAAACTTAAAACACAGCTCTAAAGAAGAATCCAAATATAATATCATAAAATTAAATTGCTAATCAACTTAATTATTTACTTGATGCTTGTACGTATTTCTACTATCTCCCCGCCCCCCGCCAATATCAAAAACTGTAAAGAAATTATTGCGAAAAATATTATCTCGATTAAAGTAAAAAGTTTTTAAATTAAAAAATTTTTTAATTTTACCTGTGACAATAATTCTACGAGAAAAGGTCTTGTGAATGATGGCTTTGGGCTTGGTGGAACCATGTTCGTGCTAGGTGGTGCGACGGTCGTCGATTCTTTCAAAGGCACATATTTTGGCGGCTTTAGACCTGATTCATTGGTTGTTATTAAGGCAAATCTATTTTCTACCGGCTTATGAGTAGTAGTAATATCTATTGGTGGTGGTGACAATCCGAGTACATCACTTGAAGGAGATGGCGAGGATTTAAGTCCCTCTTGTTCTTTTCTCTTTGATTGATTTAATCCGACTCTTACGTTCAAAGGCGGTGGCATCATGTTTCTGGAGGGAACGTTCGGGTCTTTGATATTGTCTTGTTTGCCTTGAGATTCTGAAGAAGCAAAGTTTGTCTGATATGCCATATCCAAGATTTCATCATTCTTTTTATTTTGAGATTGATTATTTTTTGTGACTAACATGCTGGGTGGCCGCTCAGTTTGTGTTTTACTATTCAACGTTTCGCCCATAGCATCGACTGACATGGAAAATTTAATGTTTGAATTACTATGCGTTTCTAGTCCTGCAGTACCGCTCGAAACGATTACTGGCTCTGGCACTTGAGGTTTCGGCTTTGTCAGAATGTGAGGATATTCCGGATGAATTCTTGTGAATGTTCCATGATCTGGTCGAACGACACTTGGACGTTTATTGCTTATCGTACTTAGACGAGATGTATTATTTTTATTCTCAGTTATTCTAATTTCTGAAGTCCGGAAATCATATTCAGTTGATGTCTTCTGTTGAGACTTTATAATATTTGGGACCGCTACGTCTATAGTCCAATTTTGTAGATTGTGATTTATCTCATGATTTAATGTTTGATTGACAAAAATTTCTGCATTATTTGGTTTAACGTTCTCTGGACGTTTCACAGTATAATTTGGTTTAACTTCCAATTTAATTGGCGGTTTCGTTAATATCTCTGGTTTGATTCTGGTTAGACTGGGCCTCAAGTCAGGCCTAATCGGTGTAGAGAACGGCCTGCCGGGCCTATTTATTTCAACGTCAAATTGAGATATAATTGCTGGTGGCTTTAAATCAATAGTATCATCGTGTTCGAGTGAATTCAATGTCGTGACTTGTACGCCTTGCGTCTTCTTGGTAACTAGTTTTGCATCTTCATTGTGAGGAGCAGGTATACCGTGAACTATTTCATAATTAGGTTTATTATTTTCTTTTTGTTTGTATCCATAAGGAATAACTGTATCCACGTAGCCATTGTAAACACCAAAAGGCTTACCTTGTACTAAGGGGAATTCGTAAGGTCTTATATTGTATGGCTCGGTACTGTAAGGTCCTTGTAATAACGGTTTTCCATTTGCTGTTCCATAATTTACAGCATGTTCTTGTTCAACTTCTAGCGGCTTGCCCACGACTGTATTAATTGAAACAACTGATCCATATAAAATTGGTGATTTCAAAGTTTGATTGATGCTTTGAGAATTTATCATGTCTTTCTTATTTTGACTCTTAGTTTCATTTTTATTTCCTTTTCCATGATAATGATTCGAATAATTGATATATTCCGAAGCACCGATATCAGAATCTAATAACGTCTGATCTGTATGCGTATTAATCTGCCATTTTTCAAGATGATCTGCCGATACATGTTGTGTTTTAGTAGCGGATACTTGAGAATGCTTGTTTTCTTCTGCTATTGGATTTGGATATAACGGATTGTGATATTCTATTGCTCCAGTGGGCACATGATCATTCTGTTCAGTTTGAAAATTTGGCAGCGCACCTGTATTACCTGTATTAGTCTTATCTGAATAAATGTGCAACGGTTTGTTCTGATTGTCAATCTGAACAGGGAATTGATTAGACGATATCTGAGTAGGTTCATGATGGATTTGAGGACTCATCGATGGGCGATGCGGTATGAAAGTATTGTGTGTTTTCATCGGAGGTCTCTGTGGTCCAGAATACGTTGGTTTTCTAATTGACGGATATCCAGTAGGTCGTTCTACGAAGACGTGTCTATCTAAAGGACGATTAGTTGTCGGCCTTGGTCGCGGTCTTGGTCGATTATTTAAAGCGAATCTGATTGGCTTCTTATCGGATTTCCAGTTATTGCTTAATGTTATCTCATTTCCAGAATCTGGTTTTCCTTGAAATATATAACGATGTGGTACTTCGGTCGGAGTAACTTCTACACGCCTCGGTGGAGCTTGTTCTACTGCAGTTTGACCATTCGAAAAATGACCATTTACTGGCGGTTGATGAGTGGAATGTACATGAGAATGGACAGACGAATGAGGCGCGGACTGAGGTCGAATGTTTATTGTTTCCGGCTTGTGATGTACAAGAATTTCAGTATGAACTTGACTAGAACCTCCAAATCCGTCGGGTCTTTTAATCAAGTGAATCTCTGATGGTCTCTTATCAGGTCTTAGTATAGGAGTCTCTGGAATTTCCTGCGGTCTTCCACGTACAGGTGACAATAAAATAGCGTGCGGACGACTGGAGAAATTTGGTTTCGATGAAGATTTAAAATTGGTAGATGGTGATGGAGGAACCATGTAATGAGCTGGATTCTTCTCGTTTGAATATTGAGGTAAATTTTCGGCCTAAACATATACAACAATTAAAAACCTGCAATAATTTTAATATTAAAATTATACATACCTTTTGAATACCAACAAAATCTGGTCCAACTTCAGGTTCTGGATAAGGTGATGGGTCGTCAAAATATTGACCACTTATATGTGGTTCGTTAGTATCTCCAAAAATTAGAGCTTGCGTGCCACCTTGAGGAATTACGACATTAGCTACTTGACTGGGTTGAATATTGACTAATAAAGGTTGCCCCGTTGATCTATCAATGACATGTGGAACCTGGTGAACTATTGGCTCAGTAGGAATTGGTTTTGATTCTGAGTTTTGTATGATGATAGAACCATCAGGAAATAAAGGATCTTTCTGTGCCCATGGTGGTCGTTTTTGTTTTTCTAAAGATAATGTAACTGAAGTCGAATGTGGTTTTTCAATCGGTTTGTCCGGATGAATCTTGAAATAAATCATAATATTTTTTATGTTATAGTGTAGATATTATATTCTGCAAATAAATGTATATAATTAATATAAGTAGAATGTACTTCATCAAGTGTTGCAGGTGGTGTTAAAGGATCTTTAGAGCTCCAAGGTCTTCTATATTTATCCGAATTCCACTCCAAAATTTTATGATTTACATTAGGATTCGCGTACTGTTCTACGTTTGGTCTATTTGGTGGCTTTAGTAAGGGATCGTTTTCCAGAATATCCTGTTTTGATACAATTCTCTTAGGCGGTGATGCCTGAACGGGAAGCAGTTTTTGAGGTTGTTTGGAAGCTGTCGGATGATTTTTATCGAGAGGAATGGAAACCGGCACTTTTAAATGTTCTTCATAAACTTGATGAGCCGGTAGAATCTGCACCTGTTCATCTTGCGCAGTTTGTTGAGTTTGTACATCATCATCGTTCTCTAGAACTTCTAATACAGGATGTACCGGAATATTCGGTACCGGTATCGGTGGTGGTTTCATGCCAATGTGCCCTTCATTTTTTAGAAATGTCTGCGGCGGTCTCGGTGCCATTTTACCCGGTTTTCCTATAATAACATCGCTGTTTGCGGTTATTATTTCACCTGGGGATATCGGTATACCATCGGCAAGACTGCTGGTCACCTTGTGGCGCGTATCAGCGATGTAATTATGATTGAGATTTGCCAGATGAGTAGCTAGAAAAGTCATATATTATTCAAAACGCGTTAAATAAAATGTTGATAATTATTGTAAAAAAGAATCTTTACCAATGTGTTGGCTTTCAGCAGTTTCTATATCGCCGTCAACAAATTCTGCGACAGGTATGTAGATCGGTGATCGTGGCGTTGTAACTTCTTGCATATCTGCGAGAGGTACGCTGTCGTTTCTACGAGTAGCGGTTTTTCCTTGCAATAATCCGGCCATCGCTGTAATTACTGGTCCCAAAGCTGATAAACTGTTTATTCCTAAGGAACCCAGACTAAGTAGAGGTTTACTAACTGAAACATCGTCTCCAGATTGAGAATTTGGTTGTTTATTTTGTGATCCATCACTTTGTGATAACGTAATACTGTTATTATCCTGTGTAAAAGATGCAATTTTTATTTAAAATGTTTTCATAATTTGATATATTCTGTTATGACAATTGTTAAAAAATTTCTTCTCTTTAGTTACCGGAAAAAACGTTATGAATAAAATATACCTGTTTATCAATTGAATCTGCTGGTTTTATATCGAAATTAACGTCCTCTGTCTTTGTTGACGTTATAGTTGTGGGACTTTTCTCGTGTTTCTTTATTTCCGTAATAGAGGTTGATTGTGGTAGATTTGAGGTCGCGGTTGAGTCGATTGGATCCTCTTCGTCGAAGAAGATAATCGTCGAACCCGTGACGACATTTTTCACTGAATCGGAATAATGCGCAGTTGTCAACAGGGCGTTCATATATCCAGCGTCTAATAAACTCGGGGCTATTGACTCCGTCACGATATTTTCAACGATATGTGAACGAGACGTTACAGTTGTTGACGTTTCGCCATCTGGCCCAGCCTGATAAGAGAGAGATTTTAAATATATGTAGGGCGTAAATATCTTGTATTAAAAGTATTGTAAATACCTGCAGTAACGTCGTAAAGTAAGTAAACGTGGTAAGATATGTTTTAGTAGCAAAAATCTGTATAGGCTCTTGTGTAGGATTAACTGGAGCGGTTTTCATAGTTGTTTTTCGAACTGGCACTTTCTCCAATACTACATCAGTCGACGTGGCTACGTTTGTACGAACTACCGTACTACCTTTCTCCAAAAATGTATTGAAATACGTGTACGTGATATAATATGTCTTAGTCGTATCCGTTACGCTACCGTCAGTGTTATCCAAGGCAGTCAAGGTAGTTGTAACACTGGTTGGTCGTGGCGGAGGTGCTGATTCTGTCACTATCAGCTAAAAATAAAGATAAAAAAAATAACACACTATTGAGAAAAATTATTGACATAAAAGTTTGTGAAAAGAAAAACTTACCTGAGTAATCGTGTTGCTGACAGTCTCTATTTTCGTTCGACCATCTTCCATAAATGTCTTTTCCAATACTCTGGTACTGAGATATGTATTAGTTTCCGGTCGCGGAGCTTCTGATGGCTCAAGAATCATATCTAGGTAATGTTGCGGCGCGGTAACCGTGTTTGTTATGACTTTCGTACTACTTTCTAAGGCATCATTAACATCCGGATGATCTGTGTTTAAAGTTAAATATGTGTAAGTCGTTTTAAATACTTCAGTACGCAAAGTTGGGGACGCTTCCAGAGTGACGGCTGCGGTCTCTGAGCCAGATTTTCTATGCCTTTCCTCTGTTGCTGTATTTGCAATCACCTTATGAAAGAAATAATAAAATTAATAGACTAATACAAATTTTGACAATTATTTAGTTTATAAAATGTAAATAAAATCACATAATCACAAGAATAGAGTTAGTAAAATATGATGTAAAATGCCTATTTATTCATTATTTATCATACATATGGTATTATATAATGAAAATAATAAAATTTCAAAAATAAATTTTATTTAAGTATATCTTGAAAACTGTATGAAACCGCCGATTAATTTATAAGAAGAAGTTGATCAGTATCCTTGCCTCTAACATATGTCAAGATCATCAGCGTAGTGTCCACTAAACTAAATAATTGCCAAATTTTTGTAGTATGTTTAAAAAATTAATTATTTGAAATATCTCCGTTGGTGTTGATAGTATGAAAAAAAGTGTAAGAAAAGATTAAGGTTTAAAAACAGTAGCTACATATCATAATTACACTTTTGTAATAAATTTTCGTGATATAAAGACTACAGTAGTTCACAACAAAAATTTTCAATTATTTTGAATCAGATAAGGTGTTAACAGATTTTCTGATGCTAAAAATGATGCTGCAAGTCAATTTTTACCAGCACTGGTTTTAGAGATAATTGAAATTTAATATGCAAAAAATGGATTTTTGCGATATTTGAAATTTTTTATAAAAAAGGTCAATATTATGTTGAAATTCTTATAAAAAATCATGTATTGTTTACCCACTATAAAATGTATTTTTTATTTCAATATCTTACTTTTTAATTTAATGTAGGTTGTTTTGAGATAGCAAATATTCTGCTTATGATGATGAAGTCATATGATGACTTCATGGCTAAAAAATAAGACATTAAAATAAAAAAATGCATTTTATAGGGAATGAACAATACATTCATGACATTTAATCAGAATTTCTAAATAATGTTAATCTTTTTTCATAAAAAAATCTTAAATATCATTGTATTAATATGCAAAAATGTCAAAAGTTTTTTACACGTTAATTCTCAATTATTTTGGAAATAAATGCTGATAAAATTTAATTTGCAGCATCGTTTTTAATACACAAAAATTTATAAGAAAAACCTTGTCTGATTTGAAATAATTTTTTGATGCAAACTAGTGATATCAAATCTTTTTGAAAAATGATATAAAACTGTAAATTTTATTAATAATTTTTACAATTGACAAAAAATTTTACCTAATACTTTTTAATATATTTTCTTCGTGCGTAATATCTTACATAATAATTTCTTACAATAACTTCTTCCTTATATAGTTACTCTTTTAGCGATTAAATTGTAGACAAAATATTCTATATTGTTTAAAATTCTTAATAAATTTGAAGAAAGGATATAGTGAAAGTTTTATTTAAAAAAATATATCTATAGAGTTTGCGTAAGCACCTGTTGCTCCGTAGAAATGGTAGTCGTTCCATCCTTGGTAATCGTGTTGAGGTACGTGAAAGTTGTTGTACAAGTTTTCGTGACAAACTCATTTGGCTTATCCTGCGGCAGGAGCATGACCACTGCTTCTGACAAGGTAAGAGTAGGTTGAGGATTCGAGTTTTCCCATCGTAGAGCCGGAGTTGGCCCAGCAACAATAACTTCTACGCCGTTCGACATTACGCGGGTCGCTAAATTGAATCTGCGACCTTCTTCCTCATCCTTCGCCTCGTACTCTCCTGTTGTTAAGAATCCATAAACAACAGTTCACAATGTATTGTATATATAAATAAGAGAAATTAATTTATAATAACGATTTTACGTTTTAAAGATGTTAAAGAAATTTTTCGTAGTAATGTGACAGATACTGTCGGGAAATCTTGGAACAGTATATTCCTATGCTTACCTATTTTTGATGTTGTTGAAATTAAATCAAATAAGATCTATATTAATATACATAAAATTAAAAATTATCGTATATTCGGATTACAATCGATAAATTTTTACAGAAAAAATACAGTTAAAATTATATAATTAAAGGATTAATATACATACATATATGTATATAATATATACCGGGTGTCCCAGACCACCCGTCCCACCCGATTTTTTCGTAAATGCGATATTTTAAAGATAAATGTTTCAGACAATATAGCCTGCATGTATATACATATGTACGTATTATGTACATATAT
The DNA here is from genome assembly GCF_016802725.1 of Solenopsis invicta. Classification (NCBI taxonomy): domain Eukaryota; kingdom Metazoa; phylum Arthropoda; class Insecta; order Hymenoptera; family Formicidae; genus Solenopsis; species Solenopsis invicta. Next base: position 9,726,518 of record NC_052668.1, on the reverse strand, counting down.
ATACATGTACATACATATGTATGTATATATAATATATATATATATATATATATATATATATATATATATATACACATATACATACATGTACATATAGTACATAAGAAACGCAAATTTAGGTATGTACAGCGTCGTTTTGTCATATACAATATTTACATTTCATACAGTTGTAATGTACAGGAAAAAATTTTAAATTGCCAAGAAGCAAGCCAATTGACATAGTATTTAATAGAACATTTATACAATCCAACAGTCCGTTTCGTACAAGTCTAACCAAATTCGCGTAATTGGAAAGTTTGTATTATAGTAATATAAAGTTTATTAGTCTAAGAATTATATTACATACGGCGATCACCTTGTGCACTCAGTGTTGATGAAAGAAGCTAGTTTTATTATCTCCTATTTTTTTCCTAAAGTTTGTGCGTTTCAAATAATATTATCTCGATAAAATCACATATATTTTATACACGAATTTTAAAGATTTCTGTTTTTGTGCACTGTGCGATCGTCGTGAAAAAGAAAAGTCTCAGATGAGTAAAAGATACTACTCACCGGGTACTGGATTATACACAGATGATACGAAGCCGGCTGACGACTCCATGGTAGGAGTGACAGTCACCGTGACGGGTACCGTCAATGTAAGTGTCGTCACTCTCGGTCGTATGGTCGTCGACGACGTTACTTTAGTCTCCAGTCCGTTAAGTTGCGTCACCACGTACGTATATGTCCTTAGTCGCGTCGACGTCACTACCGTCTCCGTGTAATAAACGCTCGTGCTCGGTTCGAGCGTAGATTTAGTCTGTAGATCGATCGTGGCTGATTTTGACGGCAAGATCTCGGGGAAATCGAGGCGAGACAATGACAGGTAAAGATCATCCGCTAGCCCTGCCTCGATCTCCTCCGGTGTAGGCGAAGCGATCTCGCTCGTTACTTTTGTTGCAGAAACCGTCTCGAATACTGCGGACGGGAACTTCGTCTTGTGGGTGTAATTTGAGCCGAGAGGTATTACACTGGGTACGTACGAATCATCAAGATAATTCGACGTATCGGTGTCGCGTGTCAGTGACTTTGTAGTCTCGAGCGGTATAACACTTTCAAAGCTCGGCGCGATTGCGACTGAAGAATCAGGTAAAACTGTTCCGATTGAAGAAATCTGGATCGAATTAGAATCAATTATGCTATTCGGTAGGATAGGTTGCACTGTTAGCATCTCTTCTAGATTTTCGCTTATTGTTTCTGGCATTATGCTGTGTTCTGTAGAATCTTTAGGAGCTTTGGTTGACTCTTGTTCTTTACTTTCTGTATCAAGCGTAACTGATGCAATATGCTTTTCTGTAATGTTTTCTTTACGAGGAAGATTTACAAATTCATCGGGCTCTTTTAATGTAGTGATGTCCTCTACGAAAGTAGTGTGTTCTTCAACAGTGGCAATGGTGGTGATTTCTTTACCAGGAAGATTTACAAATTCATCGGGCTCTTTTAATGTAGTGATGTCTTCTACGAAAGTAGTGTGTTCTTCAACAGTGGCAATGGTGGTGATTTCTTCTTTCGATGTAAAGTTATGGTCACTATCTTCATTAATAAGAGTAAGTTCAGTAGTTGATACATCATCATTTAATGTTGTATTCGTTGATATCTTTGTTTTATTAAAACGAACATCTTCTAAAGCGATCAATTTCGTTATATTTATCGATGCATTATCGGATTCTTCAGGCGTCTTTGCTGTTTGCTCTGCGAATGATTTTGTTGATGTAGTTTGGCTTATAGTAAAATTATCACCTTCTGTTTGTATCTGAACATTACTTATAATAGATACAATATTATCTTCGTCCTTGGAAGAAATTGTGGGATGCTCATCCTGCATTAAAATCATGATTTTATCTGCATTTTCAGTTGTACTAGTCATGTCATGATAGTCATCTTCGTATTCTTCATTTTCCTCGCTATCAGTTGCGGGAAAAAAGAAATTGTCTGTGATAATCACTGGCGTGTTTGATGTATCAGATACACTGGAGCTGGCATCCAATGACACAAGACTAGCCTCCTCATTTGGTTTGTTGTCAATAATATTCGGTGTTTCTTCGAGACTAGGCGTAATGATAGAGTGATCTTTTCCTCTAATCTCTTGCTCTTCTTTGTCTTCTTCGTCTTCTTCGTCTTCTTCGTCTTCTTCGTCTTCTTCGTCCGTATATTCATCGTATTCGGAAGAAGGCACGGTGAAGAATCCAGTAGTAATAATGGCAAGAGTTGACGTTGGTAGTATTGGACGCACCGCAACTAATTTCTTCCTGGTCACTCTAACTTTATTTTTGATCGATGTTGGTGTAGATTGAAGCTTTCTGCGTCTGGTTACAGTTACTTTGTGCTTGCCAAAACCAGTAGGCTGATAATTTCCATAATCTGGAATGTCGGTAGGATAAATCGTGTTACCTGGTTTGAGAGTTTTGACACGCGTCACCACAATTCTTCGTGGTGCATGCGTGGTAGACGTGACGTATGCAAGTTCTTTGGTGCGAAGTGTCAAAGGTCTGCGCCTGACAACTGTAAATTTGTGTTGTCTAGCGGTTCTGCTACGAACTACGGGTACTCGAATTCTAACACGCTTTCGTGGTGTCTCTTCAAAAGATTCATCATCAATCTTTCCATTATTTATATAATCCTCACTTGTGTCAATGATGCTTCTTTCTCTGTTGTGTTCAATATTTCTACTTCCGTATTGCGCGGATTCAGCATAGAAATTACCTGCAAAGGTAACCGTTCCATTCGTCTGTTCAAATCACATCTCGCCTTGTTTAATTTAACTCCACAATCTAATGAAAATCTATACGATCAAGCAGAGTGGAACGAAAAAACATTCTCGGATGTTGCTTTTGTAACGCAATTAATCAATTGGAGTTAAATAATACTGTTGTCTCGTGTTTTTTTTTTGTGTGTTTGTCTGATTGAGTTTTTTCACAATACACTTTGCGTTTTAATAATGGTTCCGGGCATTTGCATGATTTGTCTATTTGTTATAATGTTGTTGGCGAGACGGAAGAGTATCATGTCTGGTTTTGTCGTGTGGGCGCGCGTGCGGCGGCAGATTCGAGGCTGTGTTAGTAAAGGAAATAAAGGACACTCAAAAAGGATAATTTTAAGAAGGAAATAAAAAAGAGATTCGAGAGAGGTTGGGAGAGAGCTGTACAAAATGAATAACGAGACAATCATCTTTGCTCTTGTTTTACTGAAACTACTAGTGATTCTTTACGCAATTTCAAGGAAAAAGACTCGGCAGTCAAGATTGCCTACATTACATATGCAACAACTTCGACTTTTTATTTCTTCGATTGATGTTGCTCATTTTCTTCTTATTGCGACGTGTTCGAAGAAACTGGATCGACGCTTTCCAGATGGAAAAAATTTAGGAAAGACAATTGGTCTTTAGGGCAATTCTATGTAGGTTTCAATAAAATTATGGACTTATGATAGAATGTTAAAAGTCAGAGAAGGGGATGAAGAAAAGGGGAAATAGGAGGTTTTATAACAAATAGGAATAAAATTAGGTATAAATGGATGTGGAAATGTGCCGTCCGACGTCGCCCACTACGCTCTCGAGACTTTGTGTTGGTGCATGTGCATTGATAGGATCTTCACTTCCCGCCAGAATAGCAACAGCCACCGGCCCAGCGTGCAATGGCGGCGGTACGGAAGGTCGCACTTCAACGGCTCCTTCCGAAGCGTCTCTTCGTCTTCTGGACACAGTAGCAGAATCGTCGATTTTCACAGTACTCAAAACAGTGCTGAATTCTCCGGGTCTGCGGCCGGAAACATAAAGCGTTACTACACTGGATTCAGTCTTGGTGGCATTAGAGATCTTGGGCTCCTTTTTCTTGTCATTTGATTTACCACGACCACGTGATCTGGATGACTTTTGGTATTCTTCTGCATCGTCCTCCTCAAAATATTCATAGCTATCATGTCTGTAGTCGGAATCGGCCGGCTGATGCCTTCTCTCAACTTCTCCCGGTAAGGTATTACTCTGCGTGAACGGAGCAACCGCGAATAAAGGATCCAGCAATGGATTGAGGTTCTGCGGTTGCGTCTGCGATTGGAGTAACATCAAGAGGGAATTTATGTTCGCCGCCGGTATTGCGGCCGTTGGAGTCACCACAACAGTGTCCGTTATGAATTCCGTAGCAGTAACGACGTCAGTCGAGGAGTCGACCAAAGTCGTTAGAATCTCTTTCCCGCGGAAAGTGAGGGGAATAACAGTGCTCTGATGCTTCGTTATTGTAGTGACGTAGGAGGTGGTCCGTGTATTATATTGCGTGGTAGGTGTAGCTTGGGGTTGTAACAAAGGATTCGGCTGACCTAATTGACCCAGAAGTAATTGCGAGAGAAGAATATTTGCGAGAGGGGCGTTGCCGGGCAAAGAAGGTTGTACCGTAGATACTATGTTCTCTACGGAATATACCGTCGTGGGTATAATAACCGATTGAGAGACGCGACGGCCACCGAGGCTTGTAAGGGTATGCGAAATACGAGTGGTGGGAGTCTCATGCAGCAAGAATCGTGTAACTTCAGCCTGACCTTGAACATTAGTACCTGTCACTTCGCTAACGATTACTACAAGTGGTTTTCCATCTCCAACTGTTACAGTGCTATACTGAGAAGGCCCGAGAACTTCAGTGCTGGGTTGCGCTGTTATAATATTTCGATGTTCCGTGACGCCGTTATTCACTACAGGAATTGTCACTTCCGTCGGTACATAATGCGTTACAGTTATGGTACCATCAGAGTTTGGATATACCGTAGGCGCTTCTCGAATGTCTTCATAGGAGCCTCTGCCTCTTGTAGGAATCCTTCTGTTTCCATTTCTTCCGTTCGTCGATCTTGAGCGAGATGATGAGACTCTTCGAGAAGATTCCGACAATTTAGAAGATCCATTTCGTATTCTGGATGGCCTTACTCTTCCGTTCTCAGATTTATTATTAGTAGATCTACCGTTTGTTCTAGGACTGGAAGTTGGCCTTTTGTATCCCAATCTATTTAAAGAAGCATCTTTTTCCCTTAATGTAAATTGTCTTCCATTATTTGATGCTGGTGATGGTTTTATTCTAACAGATCCATTTCTGTTTCCATTAGATTGTTTCGATCTGGTTCTAGACTGACTTTGCTGATTCAATAACTCCGTTGTTTCCGCCGTTTGATCGGGATTGTTAAATGTCTTTTGCGTTTGTGAAGACGTTAAACTTCGTGCGCGATTATTATAACGAGCAAGAGGTTTTGGTGCTGTTTTTATAATATCTTCTTTATTTGCTGTGGCCTCTAATGAATCAGATTTCTCTTCTGCTTTTAAAGAAGAGGATTGAGCAGGTCTACGGAAACGGCTACTGTATGCCCTCAATTGGCTAGCCTGACGACGAACTCTTCTTGTTCTGGCTCCAAAAGGTCTAATTTGTACGGCGGATCCAACAGCTTTTCCAGAACGACGATTTACATTTGTGTTAGATTTTCTGACTTCGTGTTCCGATCCTTCGTAATCATTGTCCGATATTTCTTCAACGGGTTCATCTTCGAAACCTTCGTTGCCTTCGTTTTGTCCCTCATTTGACTCGGTCGGTTCTTCAGTAGCTGCTTCTTGCTTTCTGCTGAGAAATCCACGTGGTGGAAACAGACCTGTATTGCTTGGTCGTGTTCTTGTAGATGCTGGAGGAGTTGCTCTGGTATTTGTTCGTCCATTGGTTACTCTAGGAACCGTTGGCACGCTTGGTCTACTTAAATTTCCTGATCGTCTCGGAGTTGTAGTTGTTGGTGTTCTTGAAGTAGTTACCGATCTGCCATTGCTGCTTAAATTAGTGGGTCTACGGAATCTCAGGAGCGGATTCGTAGATCTCCTAGATGATTCGGTAGTAGTCTGCAGAGGAGTGGTAACGGTTTCACCATCGAAGTATTCTGTAAACGGAGTTTCATCTGTTATAAGCGTAGTTGTAGTAAACTCATTGGCATCGTTTTCTTGATCATCGTGTTTGGCGGTAGATTGTCCTCTTAATAACGTTGATGACGGTCGAATACCTGCACGATATCTTGACGAAACACCGGGAAATGCGGAACTTGAAGCGCGAGTTGCAATCCTGGCGGAGGATCCTTTTAACGATGTAGAACTACGTCTGTTACCTTGAAACACGGACGACGGTGTTACTCTGGGCTGTGCTCTACCTCGGGTACTTCCCGTTGGAAATGCTGAACTTGAAGTCGTAGCGGTGCCGCGTCTGCCTGAAAATCTTCTGGAGCTCGATGGAGATAACGTCGAGGAATACGGTCCAATCGGCGAAGTAACGCGACCCCGCGATGATGCAAATCTATTGCCCTTACCAGCTAAAGTGGCAGTTATTGTCGGGGTTATGTCCGTTCTGGTAATAGTCGTTGCAGCTTGCGCACCTTTGCGTTTTGGATTGAAGGTCGGTCTATTTCTGGAAGCAAATGGTCTAATTACAGGCGTGAAAGTTCTCTTTCTCGTCGAGAATGTCAAACGTGATTTCTTTTTAGAACTTTGTCCATCATCATCTTCTTCGTCTTCTTCGTTATCTTCTTCATTCTGGCTCGAATCCTCGTCTTGGTCGGAAGATTCTGTATGGTCTTCGGAAGATTGAATAACGGCAGGAGAAGGCGATATTTCCAGAATACCTGTCGAATGGCTTGGAGGTAGAGTAGAAGTTGGCGCTATATTTTTTGTGGAACTCGGCACAAAATAACTAGAAGTACTTTCGATAATTTGAGCGTATCTTCCTTCGATGCTTGTGCCAATCACTTTTGATTGATAGAACGTGGTGGTACCGTTATTTTCCATTTGACCTTGAATCAGACGTACCAAGCCAGTTCGGTGACCTTGAATTGGCGGAATGCTCGCTTTTCTTTCCTCATCTATTTTTGTGCTTGATGTACTTTCGATCACTTTAGCGTAGGTACCTTCGAAAAGCGTGCCAATTTGCTTAGTCGTAAAATAAACAGTAGTAACTTCGTCAGCATCTATCACGCTTCCTTTATTCAAGGATAAAATTCCAGTAGGCAGAACCGGCGTAGCTATCGATGAAGAAGATAAAACCGGTGTTTCTATCTTTGTCGAACTCTTTACCACTCGTGCGTAATATCCATCTATGTAAGTACCGTATACATCTGTTAGGTAGTAAGTCGTGGTATCTTCGTGTATTTCGCTTGAACGTATCGTTGAAATCAAACCTGTTTTGGAAGTTTCAGATACCTTAGACGGTATTACAGATTTTTCATCAACATTTATCATCTGAATTGATGGATATACAGGTCCTCCAATTGCGCGACCGGTCGCCTGTTGCGTCGCAATGTCTGGTACCGATACGCTAGTTACCGTTTCAAGTCTGCTATTTAAGATTGTTTTATTTCCGATGTAGGATGTGGTAAAGTAAGTGAATGTAGTATAGAAGGTCGTAGGCTCGGGCGAAATCGACGAAGTGTTCACGGTACCCAGATTATCAGGTCTAGTTATAATCGATGAAAGTTCGTTAGTATTCTCATTAATGGATTTTTCACGCGCAACGCTTCCAAAAGGTGTTACCTCATTATCTGCCGTAATCTTAAATTCATCTTGGTTAGTTGATTCCTCCTCTGATAGTGGATTTACAGTTGGAGTGTAAGTCATTATTACACCGAGTTCCACTGTAGGTGTAGGCGAGACGCCTGATGTGACAACGTTGCTGATTGTTTCCTCGCGACTAGTGGTGATGGTGTCACCACCCTTGTAAAACGTCGTCCAATAGGTAAAAGTCGTGAAATACGTTATTGGTAATGTGCTGGTTGGAACCGGCACTACAATGGTCGGTCTCAAAGTCTCCGTGACGACATTCGTAACTGTCTCTAAGCGACTGGCGACATTTGTTTCATCGCCCTTATACATCGTCGTAAAGTACGTAAAAGTCGTGTAACTGGTTTGCAGAAGCAATGTCGGTGCAGGCTCTACCTCATGATTGTTGGACTCCGACAATTCTTGATCTTCAGGAACGATATTTCTCTTATCCACATCTAGAACTGTACCACCGCCAGAGCTGGAGGAGGACACAACATCCGTGATCATAGAGCCCAAAACTTCTACGTCAGTCGGAGGATTGGGCGTTACTTGCGCGCCTACTTGGAAGTTACGGAATAGACGTTCAGTAGTGGCTTGATCTTCCAAAGTGGTAGGTACTTCCGTCGTAATCTCAGTGTAGTTTTCAGTGATTTCATCACGTTTTTCTTGATTGTTAGCTTGCTGAACTTTTTTTGCTACTAAAAATGCTTCTTCTTTTGTCTTTTGACGTTGAAGAGCTTCTAAATAAGCTAAAATTTCTGGAGGAACTGCAGATTTATTTTCGGCAGATTTAGATTTCAACGTTTTTAATTGTACCGTTTCTTGCGAAACCGATTGAACCTTGGTAGGCGTAATAGTCTCCGTAATGACATTAGTGAAGACCTCAGTTCGCGTCTCAATTTCTGTTTCATCGTCCACAAAAATAGTAGTAAAGTACGTATATGTCGTATAATATGTCTTTACTTGTTCCTTTATCATTACGTTCGCCATAGCTGGAGTAGGACTCGGTTCTAAATCAGTGGTCCATTCATCGGACGTCTCGAAATCATCAACAGTCGTAATGGATTCCGTTGGAATGTTTTCGTGTATTGTGGTATCCTGCTCCAAAGTGGTTAAACTTTCTGTTGTTTCGTCAGGATCAATACCTCTATTGAATTCTTCGGGAGTACGAGCGTTTGTTATTACGGACGGCAAGACATTTTGCGATATTACCGTTGGCGATATCAGAACGGATTCGTCTTTTTCGAAAAGACTAGCGACAACAGCAGAAACACTATTTGGTCCAATGGTCTGCGTAATAACGTTAGTCTCAACAACTTGTCGACTAGATACACTAGATGTATTTTCTTGGAAAAACGTCGTTAGATATGTATACGTTGTGTATAGAGTCTTGAAAATGAGCTCTATCTCCTCATCTTGTTTAGTAGTTTGCTCTTCCTCAATTTCAGACAAGCTTGATGTTCTCTGCCCTTGTGCCCTCGACAAAGAGATAGTAGGACGAATCAAATTGTTAGTTGAGGTAGGTTGAATTAACTCAGTCAAGAAAGTTACTTCGGAAGAAACTACCTCCCGAGAACGTATTGAAGTCGACGTCTGATCATTGTCTCCCGGAATGAAGAAAGTTGTAAAATACGTAAATGTTTTGTAGACGGTAGATGGTAATAATCTAGTAGCTAACGTTATTTTTTCTTCCACGTTACTTGAATCAGATCCATGTAACTTACGTTTGTTGGATCGAAGATTATTTTGAGAAGAACCACCTTTGATGCTACGACCCTGGGGATCTCCTGGCACAATATCATTAGGAATTTCATCGTCTAAAGTTGGTAGGATCGATTCAGTCGTTCCTAATACTCTTCTTGCACTTTCTAAGATGTCCTTCAATGTTGTTAAGACACTATCGGTTGTACCTCTTAATGGTGTACTTAATTCATTCATTTCTTCTTCACTGGTCATTGGCGTGGTAGAAGGTAATGTTTCGATAGTGGTATCTTGTTCCTCGGATTCCATTTCAGTTGTACCATAGTCTACGGTTGTGTCATCATACGTTACGGTGGCATCATCCGGAAAGAAGTATACGTTCGAAGATGTGTGAATGATTTGCGCATAATTCGTGCCAATATATGTGCCATAAATGGAACTTTTGTAATGAGTTGTGGTACCGTCTAGTGAAGTAGTAGAATCAACAACTTTCAGAAGACCTGTCGGTTTTAACGATTCAGTTTCAACATCGGGTATTAGCAGTAATGGTTCCGTAAACTTTTTGGACGATTCAGCATCAACTTCCTCAGTGATACTTGGCTGAATGTTGCCGCGATTAATGGCGCTCAGAAGTTGATCGTCCGAGCCGTGATTCTGATCTCCCTCATAAGGTTGTTCAGTTTTCGCGTGTTTCATCACGGCCGTGGGCCGGATCTTTAATACTGCTACGCCATCATCCGGACGAAGAGTGGCATCGCCTTTGATTGTGGTGGCGGGACGACCTATGGGTACCGGCGAAGTACTCGGTGAAAAAACAATGACAGTATCGCCGACCGTAGTCGTGAAATCCGCGAAGCCATGATAGGTTACTGTAGCTAGAGGCTTTATATCCAGCTTCCTAGACGAAGAAGTTTTCACTTGCGGTTTGAAGATTTTTGGCACTCGCGGCCTGAAAGTCTGCGATTGCGTATCATCGAGCAAATCAAAATTATTTGATACGTACTCATGTTTAACGGTATAAGTGGGTAAATTATCGGCAGGTCGAACCTTCGTAGGTTTGAATTTTTGTGTATCTACGTTTAGTTCTCTTTTATTGAATATGTCGTTTTCTTTGGATAATTCGTCTAGTTTCGAAGAATTCCCGGTTTCCTTTTTCTTTTCACTCAAGTCCGAATCAATATTACCACTCAACACTTCAATCTCTTTGATAGCACTGATCGGCGCGTTATCAAGAGCCACTCGAAGCCGCCAATCATTGTCCGATGCTTTTGAGGGATAAACGATGTAGGGACCGGTGCTCGATGGATCCGGTCGGCTCAATTCTCGATCGTAAAACACTCTACTTGATGTTGATAGAATTCTTGCATAGAGGCGACCGTTATCCAAGGTTGTGCCCAAAACCTGAGTAGCAAATTCGGTACTTGCACCATCTTGCACGAATGTCCGTGCCGTTTTTGTCAATAATCCAACCGGTGGTACGGACTTTCCAGGACGTGCCGATACCAAAAGGACCGTAGTCACTCCTAAGTAGCCAAGTCCGAAAAGAATATACATGGAGTAACAATGCAGAAACATGCATGTTGCGTCGATGATTTGTCAATAGAATTGTCGGCAATGAACAAACAAAGACGAGGGAAAAAGTGATTATATAAGTAAAACGGGACACAAAGTAATTAAAATGGGATTAATTTCAAATTAAGCGCAAAGGTGTCCAACGAATTAGATTTGTTCAGTCACATTTCATGTTTATGAGCCCGTCCAAGTCAATCATCGTACCGAGTATAATGTCAATGTTGTTTATTTGCGTCAGTTGATAACAATTTGCGTAATAATGTTGACATTTTTTTTATTGTAATGTAGGTCGTCGGAGAGACGGAGTGGCGGACGGACGTTGGAGGCAGACGGCATCCGTTGTTGAGAAGAGTTGAAGGCGGGGAGCAGACGGGAGCAGTAACAGAAACAGAAAAAAAGAGACAGACGATCTTAGTAGACGAGCCTTCTTCTTTCGTAGTCTAGGACACCTGTTGCAACACTATCCGCGGTACCCTGCTTAATTTGCGTCGTTACCCTCGCTACTTCTCAAAAAAATGCTGTTTCTTGTATAGAAAGTAAGAAAAACTAGCATGCGTACAAGGAAAAGAAAGAAAGATATTTAGCCATTTAGTTAAGTTGCTTATGTACAATCCCTAAGTCCTGAAAATTCCAAGATATAAACTCTCTAGCAGAAAGGTTGTAACACTTTTGATTTTGATAAGTACCATAAATGCAGCCTGCTCACCAAACGATTGGATCTTACTTATCTGGATCTAATCATTTACCTTCAACCGTTTTATAAGCAAGGCTGGGTTTCGAACCTCGATCGAAAATAAAGTGTCATAATCTTTCTGTTGGCAAAAGTACATTATGATTGGTTTTTTCTATAAAAAGAAATTAAAATATATAAAATGATATATTTCTCGAAATATAAAACAGTATATTTTTATTTCATAATTATTTTATTATTTTTAAAACAAAAGGTTTTGAGACAAAGAATAAAATATGTAGAATTTAAAATGTCTAAAAATTTTCGCGCATATAATGAATTTTCATGTCTTGGGGAGAAACATCTCGTAATTACATGATCTTAAAGCCAAATACCACCAAAACAAGATAATACATATTGTAGTCAATTCAGCGACAGGAAAGTGTATATATTACCTGCTTGAGAAATTATTTACACGGCCGCACCTCGCGTCAACACGCACACGAATAATTGAGATACGCAAAATGATGTATCGTGAGAAGAAATAAGTTAGAGAGCAGAAATAAAGAACAAAGCGAAAACTTGTTCAATATTATAGGCTTACACTCAAATTTCATAGCATAAATTAAAGCTAAAGTATAAAGGTAAATATTTTTATCAAGTACAATTGGAATTCGGAGAGCTTGATTTTGAGTGCAATCCTTGTCAGCGTGTATCAATGTGATTCATATGTTGCAAATGTGTCATGACTAGTATATAGTTGTTAGACACGTTATGTAAACATTTAGGAGAGACTTACCCTCTAGATTCCTTTCTATTCTGGAAGCTCTAACATTATTTGATAAAACTCCATCTGTAAGAAAAGAAATATTTTTTGCATATGTATTATAATCAATTTATTTAATATGTCTAATTTGTAAATGTGAGCGAAGGTCGCTTCGATACTACGACAGAGAAAGTGTGGGTGGTGAAAGGAAATTATTGAAGGATATGATGATAGTAGGAGCTTCATTTGGTCATCGTCATAGCTCCTCAAGAAATAATTGCTATGCGTCATACGGATGTCATCATATTAACTTGTTCATATACGCAAAAATTTTTTTTTGTGTCGCGACATTAATTTTTCTTTTAATATTTAAGAGAGAGAAAACGATAGAAATATGGAAGTTTCAAGTACATTTATAAGATTTTTCCGGGGATCTCAAGGACTTAATTGTGCGGTTTACTCGCAATTCAAGGAAAAAACAAGAAAAAGAAGACAAGCGAGAAAAAGCGAAGGCAAGTGTCTTCGTATCTAGGAAGGTGCGTGTCTATAGAAATGAGCGTAAAGAGGACTTCAAACGCCAACACCGAATATGTCGTCCAGAGGCCGCGACGTACAGTTATCTGACCGACTCCTTTCTCGCGAAGAATATCTCTACGTCGATTTCTTCTCGCATGCACGTGAGTGTCTATGCACTTGTGTGTGCACGTGACTGTACATACTACATCTCAGTAGCTATGAGTACCTTCCTGAGTCAAAATTTTCCTCTTATTTGGAATCTTAATTTTAAGAGATACGTAAACTCTAGAGGACTATAGTAGTGTAATTTAAATAGGAATAAAGCTCTTACGCTGTACCTCTAAACAGTAGTTACCGGAAAATTTTCTATTTTGAGATTTAAAAGAGATTTTCAATGAAACCTTTTAAAACCCTTCACAGATCTTTTACAAATCCATAGCTAGATTCCTTTAATTAAAATTTCCTAAATAACTGATTTAGTCTTATTCGATGTCATCTTATGGCATTAACAGTGATGCAAATTGTTCTTTCTTTTAATAATATTAAATTATATTTTACAATATTATTTAATTTTGCGTGTTGTTTACACTATACGCTCAGAAAAAAAGTATTCGTAACTATAATGCCCGATAAAATAATAAAATTACGAGTAAGAGTTTTATTTTTATAATTATTACTTCTATAATTTACGTTAATAATAGTTATTATTACATGTAATTAAATGGAACACATGCTCCCACAAATTGTAATAGTTTTTGGGACATGTATAATGTATTCCTCTTTTATACAGAGAACTATATAAACTTAATTGTTATTATCAACATAATCATAATTACTTTACCATGCAATTTTAATCACAAATATTCAAAACTTTTCTGTCAATGTAAGTATAACCAGCGTGCGCAATTCATAATTGTAATAATATAACATAAAATATAAATTATATATATATATATATATATATATATATATATATATATATATATATATATATCATAATTATTGTCGTAAAACAATATCAGGTAAGTTTTGGCCTAATCTGAAATGAATACTATTATATAGTTTACATTTGATTTTATATGTTATATGTGTGTGTTGTGTACATTATGTGTGTGTAAAATTATGCAGTTGTAAAGTGTTGCAAAATAAATATTTATTATAAACAATAAATAAAATTTAAAATAGGAATTAAAAAAATGAAAATTTTAGCTGAAATAATATTATAAAAGTTTGAGGAAATTTTAAAAATAGAAGCAAAATTTTATCTTGAATAAAAATTGGTAATTTTAAATAGGAGCTGTAAATTAAGTAGTATCAAAAGAGACGCATAACTTCTAATAGAGGTTAAAAGCAGTAGAAAAGGTTTAATTTAAGTAGAATTTTAAGTGCGGTTTTAAAGAGAAGTTGTAGGTTAAATAATATTAAAAGAGGTTTATCTGAATAGTTTAAGTATCAAAATAAACCTAAAAATTTATATTTTTTGCAATAAATTTTTTAGTTTTCAGGATAAAATGGAGATCATAGAGATGTTTGTAAGTGTCAAAAGTATTAAATTAATTAGCGATTTTCGTGGAAAATTTCTGGATTCTTCTTGAAAGCTGTGTTTTAATTTCGGCAAGTATACGATGCGGAGTTTGAAGAATCTTGTATTCAACTTAGAAAATTATTATTGAGCTCTAAAATCTGCTTTCTATCGGTGTAGTCTTTATTATTTGAATATGTTGATGCTTCTCATATTATAGAATTTCATTTATATTCTAAACAACTTACTGAGGTTAAAAATAGGAGTAAAATTCGACTCAGGTTTCTACGAAGGAAAATCAAAAAGTAAAGACAAAATACATTTAACAGCTTTAATAGGATTAACTGTAAGCAATTGAACATGTAAAAAAATTGGCTTTAGTTTTGATTCTCTCTCGTATGTTACCGCATGTATGACTTGATTGTAATGACAGTTGATCCACTTAAAAAAAGAACAAATTGTCGTATATTATTTTTGGACATTCTTTTACCATGAACAATTGTATGATAACAATTTTGTCACGGAAACATTTCTAAGTTTTAAAATATTGAACTGTAGATCGTGATTGAATTCGCGAAGTGATGAGAGCAAGTGACATCCGGTTTATTTGACGATGGGCATTTCTCGGTATATTCACGGCAATCGGGACTGTCGTACTGAGGTCATTCTCGTCCCCGGACACCCGACACATTGGGTCAGCTGGTCGACTTCGTGTCGCCCTTCTTTCCCTGACGTCTGGCCTCCGGCCAATCGGGCCATTTCACGGCCCCCGACAAACCGGTCGCGTCACGTTACTCAACAATCGGTAACGATTGCGGTCGCGCTGACATACGTGGGAGAGAGGATTCATGTTCGACATCATGCACCGCGTGCATACGTTATTTTAATGCAACTTGAATCGCTTTATGACATGCACCGCGACATGATTACGCCAATCTGCCACGTCAATTCATCAAGCATATTAAGTTTAAGATAAGTTTTGAACAAATATAATAAATTTATTTGCTTGTACACATTCCTTACCAAAACTCTGTTACGTTATGTAATGTAGGATTGTAAGTAAACGTTGAATATGGTTGCGTTTTGAATGACAGTGTGACGTGTCGACGAATCATTTCTGCTAAATACTTTCGAATTGCATGGTTTCATGCATAATTGTCCCGCATAGTTTCCCGCGATCGTACGATATCGCAAGTACCAACTTCTGATATTCGAAGGCGCGTTTACTCGCATTTATGAGGCAGTAAAGAAATACTTGGGCCCACCTGACGATCGACTTCCACGTACGCAGCTGCATAATTGCGGTTGCATAGGCGAAGGCTACCTTGAGCTCGTTTTGTTGCGCGATACACGAGCGAGGAGAAATCCTCCGAAGATTACTCTCGTTTCGTAAGAACAATTCGTCCATTCATGTCGCTATTTACACTTGCGGCTAATGCCCGAAAGATTTTTCTCGCCGTAAGAACGACGATTACTGCTGGGCAATCTTGTTTAACAGCGACGACAAGTGGTGTGTTGCGCCACCAAGATTCCACAATGATGGATAGGGTCATCGACATTCCGCAATAAAAAGAACATTACGAATCCATCCTAGCTAGAAATGACGTTGATTCAACGTCGAAATCATCAAATCGACATAAAATCAACTTCGATTTTATTATCATTTCTGCCTGAGATAAATGCGTTTGATCTCGTCGCGTTTTAGAAATTAGAACTTTACGCCTAAAAATTGCATCTTTACTTACATAATTCAAGTGTATTTTGAATTAACAATTTTGGCATTGTTTATGTTGATTTTGATGTTGTTTTACTAACCATAATAATAATGGAAACTACTGCAGGTATACAGCAAAGTGTGTATTTAGTGAGTGTTCACGTTAACTATGACGATACATGTAGTAAGTTTTACATGTCTTGTGAGAGCGATGTGAATATCAAGGTAACCTAGTCGTCGACCAATGCAAGATAAACGATTTTAATCTCACTTTCAATAGTAGACGACATAATATACAGGGTGTCCGAAAACTCGTCCGCACTATTTCTTGAAATGGATAAAAAAAAAGGAAAAAAGCTATATAGGTCCAGAAATAAGTTGTTCCCAAATTATAGTCGTTTTTATGTTTAAAAAATCGTAATTTATTTTTTATAATTAAGGTCAAATAATTATAATTTATTTCACAGTTTTTTAACAGAAATAACTTCACAAAATTTTAATGTTTTTGCCAATTCTCTTACACAAAATAATAATAAATAAAATATTATATTAAAAAATATTGGGCTGTCAGAGTCAGTGCAATTATTTTTGCGCTAATAATTACAACATGCATTTTATAGCTTTTTTGAAGTCTTGCGATTACATTGCAACGTTTTAGTTCTAATTTGAGCCATTTTTAAGGCTTAGTACAAAAAAATTTTCTTATCCAAATCTGTTGTCACACGTTTTATAAAAGTTTAAACGAGTCTTCACTCTCTCCCTCCCAGTTTCCAAAATCCCATTTTCAGATATCAACAATTAAATGAGACACACGAGTGTGTTGAAACCGTTGCGTCTTTGGTATAGACTTATTGAAAATAATTTTTAGGAGAAAAGCAGACTCACTAAAGTCTAGTCTCTTATAATTGTATGTAACGCATTTTCAGACGTTAATTATTTATGAAAAAATCTCTTTCTACCAAAAACCTTTGTATTATTCCAATCAAATTCGTGAATGCATTCAATTCTGTAGTTCGTGATCATTGAATTAATTATCGTATTCTTCTTTACATTGTTACGATGTTCTTTAATCCTGATTTCTAATTTTTTTCCCATTTACCCCACGTAAGAAACATTGCAATTCGAGCAAGATTTTGTACTAAACCTCGAAAATGGCTTAAACTAAAGCCATTTTTGAGCCAAAATGTTGGCGATGTAATAGCAGGACTTTAAGAAGAATGCAATAAGTACATGTTTTAATTATTCACGCAAAAATAACTGTGTTTGACCTTTAAAACCTAATATTTCTTAATATTTTATTTATTATTTCGTCTAAGAAAGTTGGCAGAAACTGTGTTTGACTCTCAAAGCCTAATTCCTTAATATTTTAGAAATAACTTATTTTCAGATTATTTTGGCGTTATCTAGGACCAGGTGAAAGTATAGTCTCCTTGATATTTCTCTTTAAAAAATTTTTTTAATACCTTTTCTTTATTTTTTGTTCTATTTTAAAAAAAAAGGTATTTCTTCCCATCTTGCCTCTTGGTGGGGTAAGAGAAGGTATCCCGATAAGCAATAAGATGAAGTACACTTTAAAAACAAATACAAATTAAAAAGTGTCTTTTATCAAGATATAGCAGCTTTTATAATAATTGCTTCGTATTTTGTAATAATTAATATTTTTTACAATATAACCCAAAAGATGTTACGCTGAGTACATTTCGAATTTGTGAATCTAATATTCTAACGCATAGAGCATTTGACCTTGTTTAATGTTTGATGAACACAATGACAATTTATGTTCTATGCGTTTGATGCTCATTTCGGAACGGATTGTGTCGAATTTCTCAGATCCATGTATGTATTTGTATACAAATTAATGTTTTTTCTTTGTCGATTTATATACCTTATTTTGATTGTGCTATTCTGCAGTCTATAATGATTTTTTTCCTTTAGGAGACAAGCTTTCTTTTTAACTCATTTGTCAACCAGAATACGGAGTGATATTAAAGTATCATAGGTAAGGTTATCAGATATAGGTCTATTCAAGTGGCACTCGATTGTCCACGTCGCTAATTGGCTGTCCAAAAAGAAAAATTGATAATAAATTACTAATCAATAAGAAACCATTCTTAATCCTAATCCTGTTTTAAATTCTGCGAGTGACTATGGTCAATTGCCAGAGAGGATGTACATATAATATAATCTCACTGCGCAGTTACTCTATCCATATAGCATAGAACATTGCAACAATGTTATGCAAATTGCAATGCAATGTTACGAAGACGTTGTATATATAGAAACATAAATAAATCAATATGTTTGCAAGGTTTTAGCAATGTGACATAAATATTTCAGAAACATTGCACAAATTGTTTTATTATAATTCTTTTAAGTATGAAGTAATAACAATAAAAAGCCAACACAGAGTATTCGCGTGTATAATAATATATATTATTTATAAAAGAACTACATAAACTACGTTTTCATTCTGTTTCACATAAACTCATAATTATCGGCCGCAAACTCGACAATTGGGCAACGTTACTAGATTTTCCGCTGAATCTTTATGTTGATTTATGGGTTTTAAAAAGTACGAGTCAATTACGTTTGATTGCTACAAAACAGCTGGTTCTACTGAATGCACTCATTAGTTATCTGTATCTCTTTATAATGGGAGAAAAAAAAAACTCGATATCTACCCTTAATATTTGTCCTTGTTTAATATTTGGTAAACAACAAAGATGAAATAATTCTAAGAGAGTTACGAGCATAAATGAAATGCATTCTCATTTAATCTATGTTATCTTAAAGTGACGCAAATTTTTTAAATAAATATTGGTAACTCTAAACAATATTTATATGTTAATATCTACATAAATTTATATTTAAGAATGGTATCACAAAAACATAATTTTTCCTAATAAACTAAATAAACAAGTAATTATTTGAAATTGCCCAAATTTATTGTATAGAAATGTAATACAGAATTAATACACAGTACAATCCAGCAAAGTTGTAGCAACGTTTCTGCAAATGTTATTGCTGAAATGTTGCAACATTGCTAAAATGTTGTGATGTATCGTTAGCATTCCATTATTTTAAATACATTGCAATGTTGCTGAGATGTTTTATTGCAATTTTTCAAAAAGCGGATATCGTAATGTTGCAACAATGTTTCGCAACTAATACGCAATATTGCAATGTTTTATTGAAATTATTTTGCATTCTCTCTGCACTGTATGGATACTTTTCTCATCTTGTCTCTTCTCGTTTAATCAAAATGATATCAATAATTTTCAAAACACTATTTACAAAAGTAGAAAATAACATTCTTACCTTATAGTCTATTAAATTTTGTCTGAAAAACACATGCATACACAAAGAAACTACTGTGATTTAATATCAATACTAATGTCACAAGTAAAAGTAAAATTGTAAGAAAATCGTAAAAAATATAAATTATTGTCTAACGTCTAACTCCATAATGCAGATGCCTACTTCGCTGGTTCGTGGATAATTTTAAACGATGGAAAGGCCGTATCTAACGTATATGTTCAATTATGATTTCTGTATTTAAATCGTGCGATACCGGGGATACCCTGTCTTACCCCCCCGCTATCTTATCTTGTCCCATTTTCCCACCTCCCCCTTAAAATCATAAGTCTCCTGTCTTACGTGCTACGTCACTTTTACTAATAGTAAATGTTTATGTTACGTATTGTTTATTTATGATAAAAATTACAATGATCAATGTTACCCAGAAAAAATTATCATTACTAATTATAAGTCAGTTGAAAATATCATACTGTGTTATAAAAGTTATATATAATATATTGTATACGTTTATCACTACTTGGCATTTATTCAATTTAAAATAATAAAGAATAATAAATTGTTTTTAATCTTTTTTACAATAAGATTACCAAAATTTAATTATATTATTTAAACAACATATTTTATAAACAACAAATTAACTAAGAATAGGTCGAAACGGTTATATTTATTAACATACTTTATAAACATTTTATATTTTATTGTATTAAAATGTAAAATATGTATAATAGATATTAATAAAACAGAAACAATCATATAAAGATTTTTAAAATATAATGTTTTCCTACGACTATCATGATCTATTGTCAGGTTAAATTTTATAAGAAAATCCTCTCCATAAAATTAAATAAAAGTCTTTTATGTCTCTTTTAATTAAAGTCTTTTGATTTCCGTGTTTAATTTTGTAATGCTTGCGTGAGACAGTGACGAATCATATTAATGTCGTCGCTACGTTTTCCGGTGAAAGTCTCCAAAAAGAGATGTGTGCTGAGGAAGCAAACGCTCCACAATTTATTGAATCGGTTATGAATTAATTTCTCACGTTGAAATGAGTTATCTGGCTGAATAATATTTCATGCGGTCATTTGGGAATGTGTATTTGTTTTGAGTCGAGACTGCCCGTAGGTACATGTGGTAAACCAAGAATAATGATGATTACTTTCGCTTGCTCAATGATTCCTTGTAACCGACCGGTAATACTTCAGTGTAGATATCTTCGTTCATCTTCTGTAATTTAATTGCATTCGCAGAAAGTGTCGAGAAATTCACAAAGAGATGATGAAAACATGCAATTAGAAACTCAGTTGAAGTGTGTACAATATTTTCGTGAAATTTTTGCAGACAATATATTTCAATCAGCCTGCAAATTTTGCGTGCAAATTATTAGTAATATTATTTTTCGTTAACTGAGAATGTATTAATCTTTTACACTAAATCTTGCAACACAAGATCTCGCGTTTCGGCGCCGCGGAACGGATTCGAGAGAGAAAGCGTTTGAATCGTGGGAACCGGTAACAGTAGCACTAACGGATACGGTCTCGCGTAGATATGAATTCCTTGAATTGTCACGTTGACTAACAGCCAATTTTGCGATGCATACATACGTTTGAAACGTTACATTAAACACACTAAAATTATTCCTGCTATATTTTTATAAGATGATTTTATATTTGTAATGCTTTTGATATTCGTGCTTTAATAATCGGAATACCTCGGAAAGTCGGAGATCTCCAAAGAAATAGAAGAATTTGCGTAGTACAAATATTGTTTAGATATTCGCTACTATTCGTTGCAATCCCCGTCATGCGTGACATTGCGTTTACTCACAATTTAAGTGACAAGTCCACGGTGAAATTCGTGAGTTCAATATCCATCAGGCAACTTTGTCCAACCAACCAAGCGGAAAATGACAAGTTGCTTCCGCAATATCCGACGTTTTTCTCACTCCTTCAAGTCGTATCAATTTTTCTTGACATAACTAACATGAGTCGCATTCGTGCGAGCATAAAAGAAAGTAAATCCATGATCAAGAAAAAAAATGCTAATCCATATATTTATATAATCGATATTATTTTAGTGAAAGTGCTTTGTTTGAAATAAGGCAGGAAAAGATGTGGCCTTGTAGATTTAAAAAAAAATATATATCTTTCTTTTTCTAATAGTAATTTAAAAATTAATTGTATTAAAAAATACTTTATCAATTTATTCGAAAAAATTTAAGTATTTCTTTATTTATCTTTATTCGAAGAGCAAAATATATATATGTATACACACATATATCTCTTTCTGTCTCATTCCTATATTTCTAAACTTATACATATATTTTATGAAATTTTCTCCTGAGTAAAAAAAAGTATATTGATATCAATATCACAAAAAAGTCAGAAATGAAGGCGAGAGAAAGAGAGAGAGAGAGAGAGAGAAATGATGGTTTTTGTGACGAGCAGTGTTGTGCAAGGTACTCTTAAATACTTTATATTCAATATCTAGGTACTTGTGTAATGAAATAACACTTATAAAACTATTAAATAATTTTAAACAAATAATTTATTATATATTTATTCATTATGTTTCAAAAACATAAGACATTCAAAATTGTTATCGGAAATTATTTCGTCACAGCTTTATTTTAGACGTTTATAATTCAGTAGTATCAATATTATAATATCAAGAAAGGCATATGGAGAAACATATGAATTAACACATATACTTGTCATATATAAATTCTTTACATTATTACTAAAATAATTTTTATTTCTATACTTGAAAAGAGGATGTGTAAAAGTAATTTTTACCCAATTTTTACCCCCAACCGGATAATAAAATTTGTAGTTTTTAAGCTGCAGAATCATGTGCAATTAGCTTTCCATAAACATGATAGAAGTATACATAAAAATGCGAAAGAAGTGAGTAAGCACGTGTGCTTATAAAGTAAGCCATAAATATACATAATAATCTTTATTACGAAAAATTTCACTTCTTGAAAACCATTAAATGGATGACATTTTGTTATAATAGAGTTGAAATAGAGAAAGAAACAAGTTCTTAAAGTCAGTTTTCATTACTACGTAAGCGCGCGCGCACACACACATATAAACGGTGTGTGAAATCCGATCATAAAAAGATCATTGCTGTATAATATTTTATTTTTATAACATACTTGTGCTTATTCACTTCTTTTACATTTTTACATATTTTTCCATCATATTCATGGAAAACTAATTGCACCGCGTAATTCTGGACTTTTTCATATAATAACAATCAAAAATAGTAATTTTAATTAAAATAATCATAAAATTTATAAATATATAAACAAAAAGAGTGTATTATAAAATATGGCCATTTTCATTTTTTTTAAATAACTTCATTAGTAATCAATACTTTATATTAAAACTCGAACGATTATATTCGTAAAATAGTTCTGTTTGACAGATTCTAGATTCAAAATAATGAAATATTTATTACTTAGGACGTGATTTATAAGAATGTGACGTCTATTTAATCAATAGAAGAAGAAGAAGAAAAGTAGTGATAATATGGCTAGCCCCCCCCAAAAAATTTAAAAAGTTAGTTTAGTGTAAAAAACAGTATTTTGTTACAAAATTATATATATTTAATTTTCTATCGTTGAGAGTCTTCTTGATTTAGAATTTTCCTGCATTTACAAAAACATTAGAAATATCATTAGAGATCTCATTTAATCCTTGTTTAACATTAAATAACAAGCATAAAATGATATAAACACAACCCTCTAGATAATTGATTTATAAGAGATATTTCGATAAGAAAATTTTGTTTAAAAAGTCATATTAACAAAATCCCATGTTATTATTAACTTTGCATAACTCAGAATGTGTACGAATAAAATATTAAATAACAAAGTAAAAACAGTGTGTTTATATATTTGTGTTATAATGCGCTCGAGTTTAAAAATAATGAGAACGTGTGTGTAATTAAGTGCTAAAACCTAGAAAAAGATTTGAAGTGCACAAAAGTAAAAATGCTTTATAATAATTGTCAGCTATCGTGTATTGGCAGACTGGGACCATACATTGGAAGTCTGATATCGCATCGAAAAGGCGAGAACCGCGATTGTTAGGCTGCAGAAGGTACTCTGGAATCGGGGTCTCAACTTGGATTTGAGAGTACGAATATGCCGTTGCTACGTCTTCTCAGTATTGCTGTACGATGCAGAAACATGGACACTTAAGGAGGTCGCGTTGAAGAAAATTGAGGCCTTTAAGATGTGATGCTACTGCCTCATACTGAACATTAGCTAGACGGACTATGTTCGCAATATCGAGGTTATGGCAAGAATGAAGAAAGAGAAAGAGAAAGAGATTATTAACATAATTAAAGCCAATTAGAATATTTGGAACATGTGATGCGACACCCAGAGAAGTACAGTCTTCTCCACTTCATGCAAGGCAAAATCTATGGCAGACGTGGGATGAGCAGAAGAAGGATATTCTAGCTGAGGAATTTGAAGCAGTGATTCGTCTTCTCCTCCGCCGTTCTTTTCAGAGTCGCAACGAACAAAGTAATAATAGCCAACATGATAGCCCACGCACGATCACGTGTATATATGGCACAGCAAGAAGAAGAATTGGCATATTAAAATTATATTAAAGAATAACGGATTACTATGAATAATTCCATAAGCAATTGTTAGAATTAATCATTCAATAACGGACATAATAGAGATATTTGCAATGTAGCCATAATTCTTAGTAGCTATATCTCCTTTTTCTCTATATTTTATAAAATTTGGAGAAAAATTTAGGAAATAGTGAAATAGAATCAAACTTTACCTTTAATAGAATTTGACGATTTTTAATAAAAGCTGTGGATTAAGTGGTATCATAAAAGAGACGTAAAAACTCTTAATAGCGGTCAAAAGTAGGAGAAAATGTTTGAATTCTTATATTGAATTTTACGGTTCTAAAAAAGAGCTGTAGATTAAGTAAAGAAATCGATCTGAGCATTTTAGTATTAAAAAAGGCCTTAAAATTTTGAGGTTGGTAATTGATTTATATTACAATATTTAATATCGTTTCTAAGACGTATGTCTACATGAATAACAAAAATACTTAAGTATTTTGCTTTAATCATAAGTTAGAAATAAAAGATCAGTCAAAATTAACACATTTTTACAAAAAATTTATACTGGGATAAAAATGATAATAAACATTCCTTCAAAATTTCTACATTAATGTTTTCAAAATCGCTGATTTCAAATCTGCATCCATAATTGGCCAGTTTTAAAAAACAGAATTAAAATGACGACCAAAACGATTATCAAGACATGTTGAATTAATTAAATTTGATTATCCCCGAAACCTATATATACTAAAATTCAGCAAAATACGTTAAATAGAAAAATTTGTGCAACAAAGAGTTAATCGGGAAAAGGCGTAGTATTGTTACTTAAGAAACGGATATGCTGCCCGCATTGATAGCGGTGTACGGTGTGATACATCACGTTTTGTATTAAAAGGTGGAACTAATTTTGAAGCGATATGTGAAAGTAATCGATTATAGTGGTGCGTGTATGAATAACAATCTATTGAATCGTTATAACAAATTGCATGGAAACGATCTTTCCCGGCGGCGTCGGTAAGCTCAACATCGCTGATAGATTTATTTGCTAAAAAATAAAATAAATAACTATATTTTAAATATAAATTTATGTAATTAATTTATTGTTCGATATCAGCATATTCACTGTTTTAATTATATCAAAAATATTGTTTTTTAATCAACATTTATATTGTATTATAATTTATTATGATGAAATTCGTAAGTTTAAACTGATTTATTACAAACAAATTAAATTAGGTGGTTAGTCTAGAATAGTCTAGATAAAGTCCCGATGAAGTCCTATGTTCTGCTCGAATACTTTTTCTGTCACCAGTTCGAGAAACATATGTATTTAACCATTTGTACAATTTGTGCCCTTTTTATGAAATATTTTTAATATCTAAAAATTTTTAGAATTTTAGATTCTAGAAACTTCTTTGGTCTCAAATTGAGGTAATTAACGACCGTTTACGTCAATAAAAAGAAAAAAAAGAGATCTCCAATGCAAAGGAACTATTAGAACGTCTACTCGTTACTATTATCGAGCGTAAATTTCATGGATATTAATATTTATGTCAATCCAATTTGTTTCTGTTTGTTTGCTTTATGTTTTCTGCGTGTAATTTTTATTATCCGTTAATACAGTAGTTGAATTTTATTATGCTTTTGCGATTGAAGAAAACGTGAGTATTGAGTGCTTCCGAACGCAAAGATTTACGACACTATAACCAAACAATAACACATCAGCCCTGCTGCTTTTTCGACAGGTGGTTTAGTGATACTCTGAGTGATTTAGCTCACGTTTCCAAACGATTTCACTCGAATGTGTACCGAGTACATACACATACTGGTATATATTAACACACTAATGAGTGTTTCTGAACTTCTCTATGTATATTTCATGAAATATACGTTCAAAATAAATTGCGCGTATTGAATTTCAATCACGTGTTTTCGGACTAATTAATGTATCGATTTTTTCGATCGAACGAATCGATACATTAATTAGTAAGCACAATTGTGATTAATTTTGTATCTCAATATTTGTCAAGTGCATAGCAATAAATTGACATTTAAAACATCGGTGATTTATTAAAACTTCGAGTTAACATTCCTTTGTTGTGTTAAACTGCAAGATGTGGAGTGGATCGTAGCTTCCTGCGATCATACTTCTTTTTTATACTCTTCCTTCCGCCACAATACGGTAAAACGCATGTCACATGCGATTAACGTCGGGAGTGCCATGCAATCATCGTATTCTAGATTCCGCGAACGTAACGTGGCTAACGTGCAAACCTAATTAACTGTTTTCGCAAGTGCGTGTTATATAAGTGTAACAAAGAAATCTAAGAGGAAGAGGAGACCTGAATGGTTTCGGGCGACGGTGAAACAACGACAGAGTAAATAAATTATGGTTTATATATTTGTTACACTTATAGAATTAATGTATTTTAATTTATATTTTCCCGAATTTACTCGGATTATTTGCTTGATTTATATATATAGGGTAAAGTCACCTATTATAAGATACCTTTTTTTAAAGGCCTTTTTTATAATTTATTATTAGCCAAAAAAACGCAATTTTTTTAATCACTATTATGTTTGTTGTTGAACGTTATCTGTTATTTGCATTATGGAAACCATAATGAATAAATATTTTATAAGACTGAATATTTATTCGAATGTTTTATTTGAATTTAACACTAACTATTCATTTTATTTAATTAAACCGACAATTAAAACGTTATATATGAGAGTCGAATATTTTTATGACGCATACTATAAAAATGAGAGATATTTACTATTTAATAACTATTTAATTACTTGTATAACGTATCTAGTTTATTTAAAATTTCATAAAATTTTGTACTTGAGAAAAAAACTTTTTTTGGTCAAATATTACATACTTATTTTATAAAATGTTCATTTGAACAAGACAAATAGAAAATTCGATGCAATAATTATTTTCTGAAACATTATTTATTTCTTATGTCATTATAAGTGGATTTTATTTTTGTATTTTACAGATCAACGTGTTAAAACTTTTTAGTTGTGCTTTGTGTTGGTGAGTTATCTTTTAATCTAGGTAAAAAATTTGTCTACAATATTGCAAATAAATGTTTTTATACATAAATTTTTTATACATAAATTTATTTTCCCGTACGAATTACAGAAGATGAATTCATACCTGTACATGAGATGTGTATATTCATTATGTATTATTCATGTCAGTCATATACCAACTCACGTGCCAGCAAGCATGTACTAAAAGACTTTGATTAAAAACCTTCATCAAAAAATATAAGGAACATTAATAGTACCAGCTCTAAAGACAAGCTCAATTTTTTTTTAAATAAATTAATCAATCACTACTTATGATCTATTTACTGAGCGCACTTGGATTAAAAAAAAAAAATATGGATAAACACAAATTATTCTTTTTATTATTTTTTGCATTGAAATTTTGGCTTTAATTAATCTCCAGAAAATCGCTGTTAAAATATTGTGTGGCATGGTTGTTAGATACAGTGTGCAAGCGCTATATCTTCTAGCACACGCCTGCTGCCACAGAGTGGCAGTCGGACGCACGTGACCGACAGCGTGTCCGACAGCCGAGAGAATGGCTGGACAAACGGATATACGGTTCTTGCTGTTACAAGGACCACCTTTTACATCATTGTACATTCTGTTTGATAGGTTGCCTCATACCTGCGTGCGAAATATCGGCGATGAAGTAGGAAAACGGGCACCGAGTACATGAAGCATCTATCTCAAACTTTGTTGAGAAAATCAATCTGAACAAATTTCTAAAACCTGTTTAATAAAAGTAAATACGGGAAAAGCTGGAGAAGCTGCCTCTCTTATTTGCTTTATAACAAGTAACTCTTATTTTAATTTCTCTGTTTGTATATACATCTCTGTTTGAAAGGTGAAATTTGTTTAAGAAAGAGAGAGAGAGAGAGAGAGAGAGAGAGAGAGAAACCTATAAATTATTGTAACTACATATTTATAACAGCATTAGAAAATAATTTTCTGTAGAATTATAATTTTATACAACACAAAATTCAAATCGCAAGAACATACGTTTTTCGACAGTTTTTAAAAAACATAATAACGTGCAATATAAAACTTATTATTCTGTGTTTCTTTCTACATTTTTTTTTATGATAACTACATTTGAAGGAAACGGTATTTGTTACTTCATTGTAGTAATTTAATTTATCACAGAACATAGTTCTCTATTGTTATTATTAGAATATTAAATAATTTTTAATCCTAAAAATTGTTTAAAAACCTGTTTACAATAGAAGAAATACTAGAAACAAGAATAAAAGAGGAGCTAGAATAACATTACGTTTTTTGACAATAACACAGTATATATTAACGCCATACAATTCGAATCAACGCCAGTTTATTAACCATAGAGTTCTACCAATCATCCTATAACGTCGCGTCATTCTTGTTACTTTACAATCTTATTATAGATATTGTATGTTTATTAGAAATAAAAAATAAAAAATTTAAAAAAAGTTTTAAGTTTTATTTAAAATTTTTTTTAAATAACAAAATAATTAAAAAAAATTTTTTAATTTAAAAAGTTTTTTAATTTAAAATTTTAAAAATTGTCTATTATTGTTATAAAGCACTCTTCAAGCCATTCAACTTTCATTCGGAACATTATTTTATATCTCTGATAGCTTTGACGAAATACGCTTCTAAAGAAAAAAAAAAATTTTTTCTTCAAAGGGGTATTTTACTTCCTAAAAATGAAAACGGGCACGTATAAAAAAATAATTGTGTTCCTTATTTTGATTTGTACTACAACATATTAAAGGTTCGTCAAAATCGAACACTTTTGTCCGTTTCCTTGGGAGAAAAACTAAAAAATTAATAAATTTCTGGAGATGCTGCAGATTATTCAAAGTTTTACAGTCCTTATCCAATTCATAGTGGTTCTGAACAAAATTGTTCAAAATTTAGTTTTTAATGTCGAAAATTGTTCAAAACCGAATTGTTTTTGATACCAAAAATTTTTCAAAACAAAGCCCGAATTTCAAATCGATATTAGATTTCAATCTTTTTTCAATGATTAAATTTCGATATCATTTTGATGTTTTGACTTCTTATTTTTCATTGGATAAGATTTGACTCATTAGCCTGTTTTTATTCCTTTCTCTATTATTAATATTTGCTTCATTTATAAAATGCAACAAAACATCAAAAACAAATTATAATTTTCATGTTATCTTGTGACTATATGAAAACTTTAATTGAAATATATGACATTGTTTATTTTATTTTCGTTATCAATGCACCGTTAAGTCAAGTGTTTTATATATACTCTTTCCAATCTTTATCTCTTATCAGAACGTGATCTCTCAGCATACTTATGTAGTGCGTTTTTTTACAGTTTTACACAGATGTACCTATAGTTTAAATGTCGGTTCCGAACGATTAATTTAGGGGTTCTTATAGCAAGGTACTCTCGGTAATTTGCTATTACCTTCAGAGAGATAGTGATTAAATAAAATAATGTGTTTTAAATAATATGATAAAAGACGGAGAGGGGAGGGGAGGGGAGAGAGAGGAGTCGAATTTGAATTCGAATATTCCGGATCTTTAATATGAAGAGCACACGCGCAATTTTCTACGCTACGATCACGACATACAATTTTTGTATGCAGTGTGTTTTTCATTAATTATAGTTTTTAAAATATTTATTCTTTATTATAACGTATCTTATATATTAAAAAAAATTTAATATTGTTTGCTGATTGAATATCTGTGAGCATGTTTATGTATATATATATATATATATATATATATATATATATATATATATATATATATATATATATATATATATATACACGTCCCGCGCATTCATCGAATTCAGTCTATAGAGCCAACTCATACTTTGAGGATATTTCGATACTTTAGGGACAGGTCTAAAAAAAATTCGATGTTGATTGTTTACTTTGGAGACTTTTTTGTTCCCAAAGTATACAATCAATCTCAATAATGCTCAAAATATGTTTTCAATAAATGCGCGAGACATACATATGTGTATATATATATATATACACATATATTTATATTTATATATATATATATATACACATATATTTATATTTATATCTAGTACATATTTACATATGCATTTCATGTATACATATGTGAAATGTTAATATATATAAAATTTTAAACTTTATTTCTTTAATAGAAGATAGAATATTCCATGATACACTGTATTTACATTTAGAAGTTCATACATGTATGACATTTTATTAAAAAAGTAACAAAAATAGTAACAATTCATTAATTTTTCAATAAACGGTAATGGCAATGAGTTAGTTGTTTATAAATCAACTATACAAATATGTAGGTACGTATGTACTTTGCACAGAAATTCAGTGATTCATTTCTATACAAAATGCACATGGGTATCCAGATGCCTTTTTGGTAGAAATAAGTATAAAAAAGAATAAGATCTGATTGCTTGAGCCACATTCATCCCAAAATTTTTGGGCAAAAATTAAACTATATAAAAAATGTAATTTACTTCTACTAAAATTTCAGAACGTTAGGACACTAAAAAATGAAAAAAAAGAAACAAATTGTTTTACAGATAAATTAAGTAGCCAAATATCTTTTCTATAAAAGTTAAATTAAAAAATTAGGAACAGAGATTAAACAAGACGTAAAATATATATAAATAAGATGTAAGACATTTGTTATACAGTCATAATATAACCAATTATTTATCTGTTCAGGGGCATAAATCTCACAGAACAATAATCTAACTTATAAGGAAATGTTCATATATTTCAAAAATTTGTTAACATGTTATTATCTAATAAAATCTTACTTTCTTTCTTGCCAAGAATTATCACATTTATTTGTATCTTTATCTTTTTTATTACATAAAAATAAATACGATCTTATTAAATCAATTAATAATTTGTCACCTTCTTTATTCTATTCACTCATATTTTATTTATACTATCTCGTCACTTTATTCCTAATTTCTTTATTGAGTGTTTGTCTATTCTATATCATTAGTTTAAAATAAAATCATTCCTAATTATTATTCCTATTGCAATAATGGCACTTGTCTTTTAAATTAACGATTAACTCACAATCAGTCAGAATATTATTTTGTACTTCTGAAAGAATTTCGCACTAATAAAAAATTTCTATTAAATAAATACCAGTAAGTAACTACATATCGTGTTACACAATTTTATATATAGAGTTACAGTAACAATTTTATAAACGTAAGTTTTTAAATTATATCAGAATTTCATTGAATTTAATATTTATTTAATAATATTTATTAATATTACATTTAAAAAATTCTTAGAGTAATTTTCAAGTTAGAGTAACTTTTCAAGTTACAAATAATTTATAAAATTCCCATTTTTCCATATGTGACATGTAACATGTGCAAATTTTTAAATTTTAAACGGACTTGTTTTCAAACTGCAATAGAAGTCAATTGCAATTGGGAAGAATTGACGCGATTGAAATTATGCCTCAAATGACAACATTAGATGTTACCATTAGCTTGTTTTTCGACAAGTACAGCAACTCGCCTTAACACTCGACTTTATGTGTACTGTGAAGTCCATTCGAGAGTGAGAGTGAAAGTGCGAGAGCAGCAAAAAGTTTCGTCCCCGCCACCTTCTCACCTCACAAAGATAAGGAGAAAACGTTTTACTTCGTTGTTTGCTTATTAATTAATATTTCATCTGGCATAGCTGTAAGCGTATAATTATGTAAATAATTTTATTATATCATATAACTTTGCTGTGAATATCTAAAAGATCTTGATTTTATATAAATTTTATAAAAAATTTGATATTAGAGACTAATTAGAAAATAAGTATTTAACTGCATTTGCATACATCACAGATATTGATGGATATCTTTATTCACATTAAAAAATAAATATTTGTTAAATATAAAAATAACTATTTGTTAAAAATAAAAAAATGCACAATATTTTTTTGAATGCGTTTTTCTTAAGTAAAAGAAATATTTATTAGATTTAAGAAGACACTTATACGTACAAAATATTTCTTTAAATATATAAAGTAATCTTTTTCATTTTTTTTCGAGTTTTTTAATTTAAACAAGGATCTTTTTGATTTGAAATGTTGTAATGTAAATAAATAATCTTTATAGTTCAAAATTTATTTGTTTCATAAATAAGGAATATCTAAATCAATTGTTTCGCAAATGTAAATGATTTACTTGAAGAAAAAGATTACATTTTTGTTTTAAATAACAAGTTTTCATTCAACCAACTAAATTTTTATAATATATAAGATTGTGTTAGCAGTACACAATAGGAGAGAGTGGGCTAAATTGGACCGTATTCTAAGCAGAACTTTTTGTATTTAAATGTATATAGTTAAGTAGATTTGTGTACCATTTATAATGCAAAGTCCTTATAAGACACTGAACATATGATAGCAGTTTTACAGTTCTCTGTCATAATATTCATAGAATAGACGCGAAAATGTATTTTCAGCCATCGTGCCAAAATTTTTTAAAGAAAAGGAAATCCTTGTAAATCATTATTTAAAAGATACTAAAATAATTGAAAAATAATTAATTTAAAATAATTAAAGAGCATAAAGAAAATATCAAGCGTTTTAGGATCACTTTTGCGGTTTATTATAAAATTTGTTCCAAAGTTCGAAAAAACTCGTGTCCAAATTAGACTTTTACATCGGAATTGCATCTAATCATAGCACTGATGATCGGCCGACCGGGCCGACTAAATCTGGTCCTAGAGATGTTAAAATATTATAAGTTATCAAAATAATTGAATTTTATTAATTTTAACTCTAATTATATAATAACAATATTATAACATGACCGGGAAACGTTTGATTATATAAATTATCACTAATTTGTTTTTTTTTAATAAAATTTTCATTTTTTTGCTTTCAAATTGCTCGTTTTTTCGATTATTCAATACTAAAAAAAAATACATTAAAATCTTTGAAAATTCTATTTAAAAGTCAATAAACGTAGAAGTCTCTGATTTGGAACCAGTAATTCCAAATCGGATTAGAAGAAGCGTTTTTACATTTTCCATTATAGTTCAACATAAGTGAGAGATACGTCCAAATGGTTTGAAGCAAAAATGAAGGGAATTAAATTATCTTTCCAACAGCACTTTCGGTTTTACGATCGGACTTTATTTGCGTCTTATGGAAAGCAAAAACTGCTAATAGGTCCGACTTGCCCCACTCTTCCCTATTATTGACAGATAGACGTGGCGAAGTATTATTTCTCGCAATTAGAGAATTACACACAATTGAATTAAAGAGCACGAGCTTTATCAGTTTTCTCAACCATGACTTTATAAAGTGATGATGAAGTAATGTATTCAATATAAACTCCAAATTAGGCTAAAATAAAAATAAATAAAGTGCTTTAACAGTACAATATATTAAATATTATACTAATGCAAATACCTGTACCTAACAATTTATAATTGTCCTAAATGTTCTCATTTAAATATTTTAAACATTGTGTAAAAAAATTTGTATTTAAAAAATAACATTCTTTTAATTTATAACGAATTCGATTGGACGCACTAGTGCGCATTGATGCACATTAAAGCCATTGTACACAAATCGACATAAAGATGTATAACATGTGATATGTATTTTAGGTTAAATTAGCGTAGCGACTTTATGTGCAGCAATGCGTACTAGTGCAATCTAATTAAATTCGCTAAAATAAATCTTGTTTTTTCAATGAAGTAAATTTTTTTTTAATTTAATACATAATTCTTTCATTGCAGATGTAATTAATAATGTGTGAGATAAAATATAACATATAATGTATTAGCACTAATATTCATTGCAATGTTCATTATTAATGGTGTTAGCTTACGCTAACATTGATGAAGTAATCAAAACGTGCACTGGGTATTGCAATTGGTTGCAATGATAATTAATACCGCAACATTATACCGCTCTCACGCAGTATTATTAATATCACGGGTTTCTTATCGCCGTTATAAATTAATCATTATGCTGGTAGAGTCAGTCTCTCCGCGACCTAAATGTCGGAAATTCACTTTCTAATTCCCTAAGAGGATCCACCTCGCTGTTGGCGAGTCGCCGCGAGAAAGAAAAAAAACCGTGTGGATGGTAAAGGATTATTAATGAGCCGTCTCGTCCGGCGGTCTCGAACTTCGCCGCGTAGATCGCTCTCGATATCGACCATTGTTTTCTAGAGACAATAGGCGTACTCGATATTTCTGTAGTAGTGAAAATTACGAATGTGCAATAGAGATCCGCAGTACTGGTTAGGGACGGACCTAATCCAGCCGTAGAGCGAAAGAGAATATTTTTATATTTCGAAACTTATTTATACAATAAGCAAGTGTGCTTTCTCTCTCTCACTCTCTTTTTCTTCTCTCTCTCTTTCTTCTTCTTCCTCTTTCTCTTAAAAATAAGATTATGAATAGTAAGTTTTATCAATATTGTTAATAAATCTTAGTTATTGATACTTCCTCGTAATTTCGTACAACTACATACTTTAACTGTGACGGTTTCATAATTCGGATATGATATAAGCAAATAATTGCACTATCAACGATCCGGAAACAATCAATAATAACTCCAGTCGAATAATGATAATGTCGAGTCATTTTCTCTTTAATAATGTTCCCATTTAGCTATTTTCTCATAATAATTCTTTACGGGGAATTACGAGCTGAGTACAGGAGAATAGAAAAGGAGAGCAAGAGGTGCCGGTGTACTCACTAAACTGGGTACACTGTAATCTTCAACCCCGACTCCTCGTGTTTTAGCTTCTAAAACAGTATTACGTGTACGCATTATAGGAAAATTAAGAGGTAGCGTATAAGTAGGCCGAAGTTTTATAGTACGCTCATAACCGGCTTATAATAATCTTCTAACGTTACGTTGGATATTACATATCTCAGATTAAAATGTGGACACCGATACTGCATTCCAAATAAAATTCGTAACATTAAATCCTCGAACATAAGAAATTCAAACTAAATGAATTATAAGTAAGAAATATACAATAAAATAATGCCAATATGAACGTACACTGAATGTGTGTACAATGACTTATACTGTTAAAAATGTCATAAAATTTAATGTACTTTTAAATTACATATTAAATTTAATGTACATTAAATTTAATGTATCGATAAGTGAAAATTTTGTGCATGAAGTTAATGCACTTTTAGAGTCGAGGCAACGAATTTCGAACAATGAGGAAACGAGATTACGTTTATGTGTATCTACTAAAAATAGGAATTTCTGAGCAAGAAACAATAAAACAGTTGCACTTTTGACAACATTAAATTTACATTAAATATACATTAAATATTTTTTAATGTACCTGGTTGAAATTTGCTTCCGTTACATTTCATTAAATTTTGCTGCCGATTTTAACAGTTTTATATATAAATAAGACTATAAATAAGATTTATCTTACTCTTATAAATTTATCTAACGAAACAATTAATATTTTAGTCTTTGTACGTCAATTTTTCAATTGTGATATTCAAAATAATTTGGGTTATAAAATAATTACCTGTTCCTCTTTCAATACGCATAACTGTTTCATTGTTTCATTGTTGTTCCTTGCTAAGAGATTCCTATTTTAAGTGGATACACATAAACGAAATCCCGCTTCCTCGTTGCTCGACATTCGTTGCCTCGACACTTGTTCTTGCGCTGAATATGTAACGTACCGTGAACTAATTTTTCATGTGGCGACAAATAATAGAAAAAAAGACGAAGAGAGGTCGGGCAACGATACCAGGCAGAAAACGAAAGAGGAGTCAAAGAAATGCGCGTGCGTGAATAAGATACGAGTGAGATATGCTTGGATGATATTCATGCTCTATCGCACCGCCGGCCAACTTTGAAATAACTCGCCATTAAGTAATTCATTAATATAATAATTTGCTGTTTTAACGAAGTATCGTGCTCAAAAACTCGAATGCACCGTCGCTATTGCAAATTCAGTTAAGCAGATCCAAGATGTCATTATTTTTCAGATTATTGCAATTATGCTGTATATTCATTAAAAAAAGAACTACCACGATAATTCTTAAAATATAGAGTCTTAATTTTCTCTTCATCAAGAATAAGAGTCCATTGTTCTTATACTTCAAAAATGACCTGAATTTTAATATAATAACTGTACATTACATATATAAAAGTCCTTCTGCTATTAATAATATACAAAAGCCAATTTTATGTGAACTGTTTTATTTGACGTATTTTCACAAGTTACATGGTCTGATTCTCTTTTATATACATATATGTATGTATGTGTGTGTGTGTGTGTGCGTGCGTGCGTGCGTGCGTGCGTGCGTGCGTGCGTGCGTGCGTGCGTGCGTGCGTGCGTGCGTGCGTGTGTGTGTGTGTGTGTGTGTGTATATATAGGGAAGACCGGGGCTATTTGTTAGACCTTTTTTTCTTTTGTGTTTCCTGAGTTCTATATTCATTAAAAAAAAAGAAACATGGGACGGTTTGAAAGGTTGAATCTTCCCCTTCACAATGCCGATATAGATAGAACATGGAAATATACTTGCTTTGAAGTACATATAAAAATGTCGACCAATGCCAAAAAATACGAATAGCTCCAAGCCCGGGGTAATTCGTAACTAGTCCGGGAATATCTCGAAATTTGTGTTTCAAGTTGAAAAACTGTAAGCTCTTGTTAAGACCTTCTTTTATTTAAAAAAAGATGTAGGTATACAAAAAACAAATGCAAACATACATGTTCGCATGTCTTTTTATGCCATCGGTGTGACAGATTTTCTAACCTCACAAGTGTCAATCTTTAACGCTCTATAACTTTTTACCTGCTTAAGAGCGTCGATTTTATATTCATATGTTCTATCTACTGAAATACATTGACTATTTTACATGACAAATTTCATTACGCCTAATCAGTTGTATGTCCTAAATGTATCTGCAACACCCTGTATATGTATATAAAAGAACTAGTTCTCTTTTGCGTATTAGTAATAGTATTTATTCTTAATTTTATATTATTTTTTTATAAAAATAATGACACAAACTGAGAACTGATGTCTCCCGAAAGCTTCAGCGCATTTTTTCATTAAAACAACAAGTAGATAATTTCGTGAGTAGTTGAGCAGCATATACAAATATATTCGCGTTAAAGCGCATTTTCTTTACTCATTGTCAGAACAATCAGTGATCAACGTGTCGAGTGTCGACGAGTATGTAAACACAATGCTTAATGGAACGTTTACTTAACTCGACAATTTCTTCCGCTTCCTAGCCTACTCTCGCTCATTTCGCACGTTGAGATCAAGACCGATAGGCACGGGCGACGAAACGTGAAAGAATGCGGAATTTTAAACATATACATATGCGCATCTCGTCCGAAATGGCAAGAGTCACGGTCGCCGATACAATCATAGATGGATTTTTTTATTTTAAGCAATTTAGACTACTTCGTAGAAAACTTAGCTTTGAACTATTCGTAGTCCGTAGTAGAACCGTAACTGGAACAATTATATCTATGCTTTTGGAGATGCGGAAAATGTAGATTAATAAGTTTAGCGGTCTGAAAAGACTAAGTATTAGCGCAAGAAAATTCCGTTTCGCGTGTAATGAAGAGGCATATCTCGAGTAAGATGTATATAGCTAATGAGATGTATCGAGGACAAATTCCGATATGCAGGAAACCAGTTTATCTCGAAAGTTTCGCATATTCAGATCACCATGCGATTGGTCTACGGCAATCCTTGCGATCATGTTCGATGATTTTAGCCTTTTGGCTTTTTCACCGTTATCAGTTTTTAGTAATTTTCCAAATCGTCGTGTCCGTCTCGCTTTTCAGCGGAAATTTGGAAAGGAATAGTGCCTAGACTTGTTCGTTAATAAGACAAACGATTGTAAAAACGAAACTCGCACACGGTCTATCGAAAGTAACGGAGTGACAAGAGTAGAATTGGAACGCAGAACGGAAACGGAGAGCACAAAGCGACTTATTGGTCGCACCTCATGTGTATAAGTGTCGTGTACTAGCGTGATAGTGATCGTAAAAAAGTGACATTCGCAATACTTTTGCTCATACACAATCACGAGATGTTAGATATGACACTTAATCAACGGAAACATGCATATAATGAAGTAGAACATCGTTGCAACTGCAGAGAGATATAACGTCAGACTGTTTTGTGTTTCTGAACTCAATTCTATTACACACATTAGATGGCGATAGATAATAGAATATCATTTTTTCACTTCACTTTCCGAGTGAAATCATATCTTAGAATTTTAATTAAATTATTCAATAGATATACAATACACCAAATATTCAATTCACGCGTCGATTTTTATTATAGGGTAGTTTGAGTTTCTATATCGTCACAGAATCAGTCACGCGTGATCTTGTACAGGTGCTAATTATCTGTCGTTCCACGGCTCGAGAAATCGTCTCCACCTCAATCAAACGATTTTGCTTTCAATTCCGCATCGTATCGCGCCTGGAGAAAGCTATTGCAGAAAGCGGGGTTCCGTCCACGTGCCACGGATTACTACGCTGGACGCCGATCTTAAGGTTTGAA
The DNA here is from genome assembly GCF_016802725.1 of Solenopsis invicta. NCBI lineage: Eukaryota > Metazoa > Arthropoda > Insecta > Hymenoptera > Formicidae > Solenopsis > Solenopsis invicta. Next base: position 9,687,962 of record NC_052668.1, on the reverse strand, counting down.
ATGATCTCTGACCGCAATCTAACATTTTTGCTAAAATATTATGATAGAGCTTAGGAAAAGAGTGTTGTATCGAATTCCATGCGAATGACAAATGCTTATGCATGCAAAAAAAAAAGAAAAAAGAAATACGAGAAGCCGCGATTAGCATACGAACTGCGATATGAGTAGGCAAAGTGTAAATATTTGCATAAGGCAATTACCGTACGAGAAGGAAGCATAGCCGAAGAGGGAGTTAGTGTGCCGATCCGTTATGAGCCCGAGGCTATTGGGAATTTGGTGGAACATTCGGCCCACATCCGGGCCCCGTTGTTGGAAGCGCTGCATGAGCGCACACGGATCTTATACAGGGCCGAACTACAGTATTTCATAAATTCGAGAGACACGTAAAGAACTTTCGAAAGCTCGTGCAGTGAAAAAATCACTCAAAAAATTGCACAGACTCAATTTTCATTCTGCAGGGGTGAATTTTCGCTTTACAGAGGTGAGTTTTTACTCTTATTTGAGTGACAAATTGCTTGAAAAATTACAGACTCAATATTTTCACTTTTTCAGAGTCAAGTTTCACTTTATAAGGAGGTTTTAGAGGGGTCAAGATAATGACATCTTGAAATTTTAAAAGTATACGAAAAGAACGATTTTGCAGAAGAATTAAACGTTTAATTAGATATAGATCTGAAAATTATTTTTTATTAAACCATTAGAATAATTGTGGAGAATATTCAATCAGCTACACAATATTGCAAAAAGTTTTGACATTTTAGTAAGCAGTGTCCTGCGTAATTATGTCTTGATAGTCTGATAAAATTATTTTTAAATCTGTATCCAGCAAAATTTTGTAGATACTTCGGCAAAATCGTTCTTTCCGTGTAGGTGTTGTTTTCGACGCAGAGCCAAGGCCGGATAAATCGCAGCACCTTTCGCCGATGGGAGAGGAAGAGATCGCTTGCATACGTAGCGCGTCTCTCATTTTCCTCCACTCCCTCTCTCTCATTCCCGGATCCGATCCTGCTTGCAGGTGAACTGCCGATACCGCGGAATGGTCGATGGGCTTGCGAATTGGGTCAGTGAGCGGGTTAGACTCGTGGAAAAAATAACAATAATCAAGTTCACTGAGCTCTCGAATTTCACATGTAATTTCGTTCGAAAAATTTGCGCGACAATGACTTATTAACATCCTAATTAGACCGCGCACTGAAAAAAATGTTAAAAAAAAAAATTGGAGAGAATTAAATAAATCACCCACCGTGGAAAAAAATAGAGGGAAAGGAAATATTCTTGCTTCTTGTATAATTATCTGATAATTTCTGAAATGAGAAAGTTTTGTAAGATAATTGTTAATTCACAATTTTCCTCGATCGACATTATTTTTAAATTGCGCAAACGTTCGCGCTTGTGTTGTTGAATGCTGTCAGAAGAATGTTTAACTTAACCTATAATTTTCGCAAATGATTTCTGAGTGAACAATCAATCTAATAGCACATAATGTAATAGCATTATCCGTGAGTCTTCTAAAAGCTTAGCTTGAAAATCAGTTTTAGTTAAAATATTGTCCATATATTTCTGCATTTATAGAGAGGAAATTAATAATTGCAAAGAATTTATAAGCAAATTTCATCAGACCTCTGTGTTTCATTATTATATTTTTTCATTCAATCCGTTCTCAATCGCGCTCGCTGAAACCCCCCACGGAAAAGCAAGCGTTGCGTATATAATTTTCTACGTTTGTATTGATACATCTTTTTCTCGTTCGAAGGCACGGCCACGATGTATTTATCGAAGACTTTTTCCACGATCCCCTGCGTTATATCTATGGGAAAGGAACGGAGAAGTCGGTGTGTGACTTTCATTCGTACGTTCCCAAGAAGAAATTCTTGCCTTCTTTACGGGTGCGGACGATGGCAACGAAATCAAGATGTATTTTCTCGAGTGTGATCCAGTGTGTCGATGAAAAACTAAACATTGTATCTTTCCCTCTCCGTCCTCTTGTTCATCCTCGCATTCGAACAGGCGTCGCGCACGCAAGAGAGGCGAGCGATACAAGTGTACTCGTACTCTTCTCGGCGCGCTGAACCTGTGCCATTGAAACGGCCCCCGACAGGTAAGTTCGTTACTCGTGCGAGTAATACATTGGTGTAACGTGTAACGTGACGATCGGTCAAAACGTAGAAAGGCGCGGTATCTGTGTCAGTGGGTCGTCCATGGACCAAGCCCATAGAAGTTCCCCGGCTTCTAATAGCAGGATCTCGCGGCGACGCTGACCGATCAGCATCCCGAGATTTCCGCCGATGGAAATTTCTCGCCCGTTTGGCCGGTCGTAATCTCAACCGGAGGTGCTTTGCTTTTCTGGAGCGGTGATTAGGTGATTACAGACAACGAAAGGAACTAGTAAGCGAATACGCGGAACGTGAGTAGCGGAATACCTTTCGGCATTTTTTTCCTTTAATCGTAAGATAGCCGCAATCGTCGGTAGTATCCAATTAAACGTCGTTTGACATTTCGCTAATTCAAAGAGCGATGTTTACGCAGCTATTCCATGCAATGATGGGTAAGGTACTTTGCTTCAGCGGAGTGGCATCAATAAAGGATGATGTTGCGAGAACGTTGCTTCATCGAAACTTCCGCCCGCGCATTTCTTTGCATATACAATTCGAGAGTGATTTTAATGCAAAGTGGAAAAGTGAAGAGCCGGCATAATCCCGGAAATAGATGATCGCCAATGATGATTTTCCGTTACATCGTTACTTTTGTCCGAGTAAATTGCCACTTTCACATATGGTATGGCATGTCCGCACAAGCAATGCGCGCAAATAGGAAGTTCAACTGCATTTTGACATTTTGATCTAAGGAACATGTTTCCATTGAAATGGAGGTTTGTTTTAGTAGAGAGACCTACAGACGTTTCTTCTATTTAAAAAAGCCAATTTCCGCAAAATTTTAAGATATCCACAAGCATAATAATCATCGGCTTGAGCTTCTTCAATTCCTTAGTTAAAAATCAATGCCGATGGCCGATGCATAGTGTATTCGATTTCATTATCATAGCATACCGCGATGGTGCATATTAGTCGAGTACCGTGAGCCAAGTATTACCCGAGGTGAAAACGCTTTCTATCGGGAATGATTTAAATTCCACGAGTCTCGAGATCCTTTGGTCCATCCTCTCGAGCCACGATCTCGACTACAAAGTTTTCACAAACAGCCATGTCACCTTCGTAGTCGTTTTCGATTGTTAAAGAAATTCATAGTATACAATACATACGTTACTTGTTATAAAAAGCAAAAATATTTTTTATGACTTTGCGTATCATTTGTCAATGTACACAAAAAAAAAAAAAATAATATCGAATCAACAATTTATTGTTTCATATATAAGCAAGAATATAAAATCTGCTTGTAAGAATTTATAATCTCAAACAGACATAATTTGCTTGCATGGAGAAAATTTTTCTCTTCATGTAAGCAAATTATGTCTGCTTAAGATTATAAATTCTTCAAAGAAGTTTTATTTTCTTGCTTATGCATATATGAAACAATGAATTGTTGATTTAATACTAAATTTTTTTCTGTGTACGAGCCGATGATTTGCTCGTTGTAAACTTAATGCAATGTTAATATGTAAATTGTAAGATACATATATTATATACCGTATTATAGTCGTTTATTATAAATTAAATATATGATTCCTGCATGTTGATAAAATCAATATTCATCGTTTGCTGAATATTGTTATTGTATCAGATTTTTACCAATTACTTGAAAAAACTGTGATATTTTTGCAGTTTCGCAGAAATGCATTATGCACGGGTATAATTTGTGGGGCATTTCAGCTTTGTGAATTTTTGTATGCTATAAGAAGCAAACCATAAAGTAGTACGGGATGCATTCATGCTCTATGTTTTCTCTCTTGTATATACTGCCAAAGGTCGTCATTTCTCACAAGAGAGGAGATCGATCCTCGTGCCGATGCACGTGCTAAGGCACAAACCGCACAATCATTAACGGAATAAAATGTCAGACGTGAGCGATCGCGACGGTTTTATCTCGCGACCATTTCTGAATAATGTTCGTTTCACTGATCACGCATTACGAATCAATATTAGCTAAACTATTTATATGCATTGAAACTGATTTATGGCGAATATCCGTACAACGATGTTTGTACCACAAAGACTTCGAAATGTCTATCGAGCAAAGATGTTTATGCGTCCACCTACAAAAAATTTCGCCCATGTCCACTCTCCCAAATGACTCGTTATTTGAGGCAAATATAATTCTCAATTCCCGAAAAATTCCAATCGTGGAGATGTCGCGTCTGTTATTCATCAGCAAAAATTTCGACTCGTTGCTTTCACGCTTGCGTCCCGGAACTTTCTCGCTGGTTGAACTTTGTCTCCATGCGACGTCGATGGCGCGTATGCACATTTGCATACGTCCGGGTGTAAGATTCCTGTCGATATGACAGAAAAGGTTACAGTTGCTCATTTCGATTGTACAATGGATGTTTCATTGATGCACTGGAATATCAAGACACACAGAAATGCAATAATTGAGTAGATGAGTAGATGAGCAATGTCTGTCGACAAGATGTAGTATGAAAACGCGAATCTTCTCCATGGTAAACAAGAATCATTTTAATATTATAATATTGCATAAGAAGCTTTAAAAAAAAAAAAAGACAGAAAACTCGGTAATTGTGCACTATAGGGAACCCAGCTCCAATCATGTTGACCTTGACATATGTTATAGAGGCAAGGATACTGACCAACTTTTTCTTATAAATTAATTGGCGTTCTCCTACAGATTTTGAGATATACTTATTGGAGAAAAAAAACAGTTTTTTTTTATTATTTCAGAAAATATTCATCTTACAAAAAAAGTGTTAAACAAAAAATGAAGCTTATGATAAGCTCTACAAATAAAGTTCTATACATATTTTACCTAATTCCAATACTTTAGAAGTTATAATTAAAAAACTATTTTAAAAAGCTTTGACAAATTCAAATTTTTACATGTCGTACAGAGAACGCGGAGGAACCCCTCCCCCGCCCAAGCATCTACATTTCAGGCAAAACTATTTAAAATAAAAGAAAAATTATTTTAAAACAGTTTTTCTACTATAATAACTACAGTATTGAATTAGATAAAATATGCATATAACCTTTTTTATAGAACTTATTACAAGCTTCATTTTTTGTTTGATATATTTTTTTGTAAAATGAATATTTTCTAAAATAATTAAGAAAAACTGTTTTTTCTTGCTCTAAGTATATCTCGAAAACTAGACGAGAGCGTCATTGAATTTATAAAAATAAGTTGTTCAATATCCTTACCTCATATGTCAAGTTCAACATGATTGGACTTGGATCCTCCATAGTGCACAATTACCGAGAACTCTACTTGGAACCTAATTTATTAATTTAATAAATCGTGAACTATTATTCACAAATGTTTATTTATTTAATTGCATTGTACGATCGATTCCGTAATTTTCGTATCGAATATTGAGATTTTTGTTGATTATTAAATAGCATAATAGAATATCCTTCCGGGGAACGCAGGTATAAGTCGCAGTAATTTATAAAAGAAGAAAGTATACGCAACAACTATTAATTAGACTAATTTAGAAAAGTAGCGACTTTTACTTTATACAAAACATGAGCTTTCCAATGACGATTATAATCTCCTTATATTCTTTGCATTATCATTTTTGTTTTCCACGTAATTTAATGCAACTAATTATAAGTCAAACCGCGCGCTGCGACTCCCAGGAATACGAGAGCATGGCCGACGACATGCACCGCATGAATCACGGTATGCAGAGTTTATTGAAATTACATGTACATACAATGATTATGCACATGCAAGAACCGGCGTAAACACAAGATGAGAAAAATTACAAATTTCACGGAGATCAGGCAACGTATTTTATATTTATTTTGCTCGCTCCCGGACAAACGTTTATGACCTGGTAGTAGTAAGATCGATTGGGTGGATGACTGTATAGAAGCCAAAGGATTCTGCGTTCTCAAGCCTGCCTCGCCTACGAAATCAAGATTGCAATAACATTTGCTTGGAATTCGTGACGAACATCCAAGTGAGAAATTCCCATTGGCGATTCAGCGGTGAGTGGCTCGATGTTGGCGAAATATCAATGCGTTGGCGATTTGTAAACCCCCGTGTCTTTTATGACCCAAAAACCCGTCATACTTTTATCTTCGATTCTTTTGTATTTAACAACATCACGCGTGCATCATTAATTTAATACGATACAGTTTCGCAAAGCAGCAACACGTGCGTTAATGAGTTGCTTAATAAAGTGTATTTGCTTCGAAATTAAACAATAGCTTGCTCCTAAAGAGAAAACTGAATAAAGATGAGTGTCTCTAAAAAGACGATTAAATTAAATTGTCACTTAATCATGCTGTTCAACACAGCCTCTGTTCGTAGCGGATCGTTGATCGAGTGCAAAATCATGCCATCCGGTCGATTCGCATTTATGCACCATGAATCAGAGACTATCACATTCACATTTCACTATCCTGAGAGATATAGGCGATGGAAAATGTCAGTGGCAGGGCGTAACAACCTGAGACGCATCCCTGAAGACCGTGCACTTGCACTTTCGAAATGCATATTTGCGAGAACACGTAAACCTATCTCTCCAAGCCACGCACTAGTCGAATGCCTCGCATAACTGCACTACAATCGTCGTCAATTATTATAGTAGTCTTCCATTGTATTGTATATCGCGCATATTATCCTTGCTCGGTTTCTAATTTAGACGCCTCGAGCGCGCGGCAACGAGAATCGGGGTGCATCGTCGACTGTTTCTCGCGACTTTGTCATCGTGTACTTTTCACCATAGAATTTTCTGATGCAAAGAGAGATTGAACGGGCATTCAACTCTATGTTCACAATTTCCGAACCTTTGTAGCGATGCTTTCAGAGAAGGATGATGCCCTGGGGGAAAGCCACGGAAATTGCATCATCTCGTAGCTGCGGATTCTGTCAGTTTCCCAGACACTTTCTACGCGATGTGTCGTTCTGAAATATCACTTCGCATAAAGGGCTCATATAACACACGCATGAAGGCGCGAAAGAATTCTGCTCGGGAGGGGGAACATTAGATTATCTCTCTCTAAATTAGTCTAATCTTCATTTTTTTTTTACAACGTAAAATGATAGGCCGAAACAACGAGGAAGAGAAAGGTTCGAGCGAGTGTTACCATTGTGCTTTTATGAACATTTCACACGTGCTAAGTGTATCCGCTTTTTAACAGTAATAGATTACGAAAAGAAATAAAATTACTGTTCTCTGAAAAGGTATAAATATTCGAGAGTGTTACATCGCTCGAGGTAACAGCGTAACGTATAACCAGAATACTGAATTTTAGATTAGTATTATTGACTATGTATTACACATAAAACGCTTTCGCTCTGGTGGTAACCAACTCGGCTTGCGTGACATAGAATAAAATGAGATTGCCCACGGCGACGTGATTGGGTCGTTTCGCCCCCCAATCAGACTGTATTTCTCGCGGATACACAGGTCGCTTTTCCTTGTTACGTTCGAGTATGTCATCTATGAAACAAATATTTAAATAATAAGGACGTTAATTTACGCCGCGAGATTCGCTTCTCAAGAAGTTTAATTCATTATCATTTTCCAGTTACATTAAAAATAATTATTGGTGTAAGTTTCTAAAATGTAGCTACGAAATACGAAGGAATGCACAGTAAAGCAAGAAAATAGAGCAAGAAATAAATTTCTAAAGCAAGTAAACAATTTCCAAAATTTATTTTATTTCGATAAACTGGAGTAGGAAAAGTTACGAAAATGGTAATAGGAATTGTGCTCCTCGCGCGCGTCTGAGTGGAGATTACAAGAATCCCCGCAACATTACGTGATGTAGTGGCAATACCGTTTGCGAAACACAATTCGCGCGCAAAATTTGAAACTGTTAAAATTTGCGTCATCGACGCCGTACACTTTCGAAGTTTCCAAATTATATTTATTACGTCAGATAAAAATTGATTGGATTAAATAACTTTGTTGCGGTACGTGATATTGGACATTTGCACGCTTTCGCAGGTATTCACTGGATGGAATTTAAAACAATGCGGCTCCGCAATTAAGGTGTGGTACTCACTTGAAACAGAAACAGAACGAGAACGAGAGAGACGGAAGAAGAGCGGGAGAGGGGAGGGGGAGATGGACGCACCTTTAATTAAAACGAGTTATTCAATAACAATGCAGTATACAACAACAAGTCAGTTTTCATCTAAAAAGGAAGAATTTCGCGGTACTGAAAAGATAGGTGACGTATCATGGTAGTTGATGAGAAAAACGAAAGGAAGCAGCTGTGATGAAAATAAAAGGGAGAAGCTGCGAATTGCGAGGTGCACGCGTAGCATACGATATCGTTTGCGTGTAAAACTGCATTTACACGGCTCGCGGAGCACACGCGGGAACATCGCCGCGATCTTATCGAATTCATCATATTTCGTGCCGCTCGCGATCGTTGCGTATCGTGGGTTTCTGCAGTGATAGGCCCGAGAGAAAAAAAAGAGGAGAGTCATACGGTCTTCACAGAATCACCTTTTTTTTCCTTTTCTTCATCGCGGAAACTGTCCGTCTCGATCGACGGCTAATCGAACTAATCGAACAGATTGACAGTCAGATTTTAAGAACGTTACGAGGACGTGCTGATCTTCGAGAGAAAGCAGCGTGTTTTGTAATTCGTATTAACGCGTGAAATTTCTTGAACATACGAGAATGCGTATGTGAAAGATGGATTGCTACATCAAATTTATTTTTCAAAGTATTTGGAATACTTTGTCTTTACTGTTACAATTTTTGTTTCTCCGGTATCTGAAACTCGAGTTACATCAGAAAATAGTTTTATGTTGGACAATCAAAATAATTATGTAAGATGCTTAAGTATGATGAAACAGTTTTGATATTCTAACTAATAATATACAGTACCGGCCAAAATTATATCACTTTTTGATTATTTTTGAGTATAACTTATTTGAAAAGGAAACGAATCTTTATTAAATCATAATATATTTTGATGATAAGTATAACTTAGGTAAATAATAACTTTTTATTAAATATTGAAAACAGCAACGTGTGAAAAATTATTTTTATTTGAAATTTCCGAAATATGTAAAATTTTAATCATAATTAATTTTCAGTTATAACAAGTATAAATAATGTGGAATATTAAATTTAACTGCTAAAACTAGGTTATGATGGTAAAATCAATGATTGTGATACGAAAAACAAAAAAGCACAAAAGTGCAACTATAAAAAAAATTAATAAAAAATTCGAAGATTATAGTATATGTTGTCAAATTTCATTACACTTTATATACAAGATATATCTTACATCAAGTGTTTACTGTAAAATTTTGAGGGCATTCGATACACTTCGATAAAAGATATGCTCCAAAAATCGAAAGGTGATATAATTTTGGCCGGTACTGTAACTCAAGACTCTCGAAAATTAAAACAACAAACAAGATAGAAAAAGGCTAGTGCGCAATCAAAATATTAATCTTATAATTATTTATTCATCTTAAGCAAATAACATAATCAATCTAACGAACGTTTCGACTCGCTTTGGAATCATCTTCTATAATTATAAGAATATTAATATTTTGATTGCGCATCCATACCCGCGCTGTCTCTCGCTAGTTTTTTTCTTTATCGCTTGTTGTTTTGATATTTTAGTTACCAGCTTAAACATAAATACATTACAAATATAACTATAATAATATTAATGTAAATCTTTGTAATTAAAAATATTTTAATGGATCATCATAATCAATATTATTATATCTGTAGTTTTTATAATAAAATCGCGAAGACAAGTGACAAAATTCACGAGACAAACTTTCTCAAAATTCATAATTAAATTTTATAATTACCTAACAAATTTATTAAACCAGTAAAATTTTCAAAAATCGTCCTCTTTTAGAGGACGTTTACCCTATTCCTATTTTACAGGTTCACTGAGAATTCTCGGTATATCTGAACCGAGTGAAGCATCAATGACTGTAACAATTTACTATATTTCGTGTGCGTGCGACGAAGTAACATGCGTTGTGAAATAATTGTTCCACACGAGCAGCAATAATCAGTCCACATTGTATAATGATCAATTGTGCCGGTTTTGCGGCGGATCCCACGGTACCAGCCGAGATGGCTCCACTCATTACGGTCTTTCCAGCGAAGAAGAGCGTCTCTCCGCGCGCCACGTAACCGTTATTATTTACTCAGTCAGTCGCTACAAGGTACTTTCATCCTTATGCAACGGGTCTAGATGCTATCTGCTTTCCTCCGCTTCCATCGCTTGCGCCCGCTTTGCGAAATCGTCGACCCGCTCTTGGGAACTGTCCGCGAACGCTTCGTCTTCTATTTTCAATCTAATTTCCAGTTGTACATAACTCGATCGAGTGACGAGGCAATCTTGCATATCTGCGCAAATTGCTTCGCGGAATCATGGTAATATCATTTTTTAATTTGATTATATGCGATCACATAACGCAATCGTTATTCCAAAATTGACAAAAACAGGTTGCTCAACTTAGCTCCAAGCGTAACAGTCGTGTCTTTACAAAACGAAAATAACTCTTTACAAAGTCTAAGAAACGCGTCTCAATTTTTATTTCGAATATGCGTTTTCATTAAAGATATTTAACCTTGCATTAACCATTCTTTTTATGCTCGCTTACCGTGACGCACGCATTTATGTACATCAAAATATTCAGTTTGCTTGAGAAACAATTGGGCCTTTTCCATTGAATTCATTCAATTCACCGCAAGCCAATATTTTTTGTACATCCTTGTTTTCCGTCGTGACTTTACGCTTATGTTGAACGACACGACCCACTGGCTTCGGTGAAATAATGCAATTTTTGTCCTAATGTCAAATATAGAACGTAGACTCGAATCCGGTATCTAATTCGGCATAGCGAGCGATTTGTCGCGTGATTTTTGCCTATCGTTAATCGGTCCGTTGCCGATTTGTTCGCGCACGTACGTACGTATCTACTTCGAAGTAATATCTACATGCCCGTTAAGACAGGTTTGTCGTGTTTGTTAGTCATCATAAATCGTAAAACACACCCAAAAAGAACAGAGGCGCCACATTTCTCTATGCTTTCACCAGTTTCCAATTAGATTTTTTAATAAACGACTAATAACGAATACATATCCATCATTTGATTCTTTGGTTATCATTTTTATCTGCATGAGTAAATTTCCGCGCTAATACATTGCAATTTTATGTTCGTTCGCCGTGACGCACGCATTTACGTACATCAAAATATTTAGTTTGTTTAAAAAACAATTGGGTCTTTTCCATTGAATTATTCATTTAATTCACCGCAATCGTATAAAAGAACAGTACTCCTTTACAAAATGATAAATAAGTATTGTTTTTTGTACAAATTCTTACATAAGATTTTCTAGTCAATGCCCTTGTATTATGTAAAGACAATTGACTGGGTGATTGAAACTGTATAAGTTAAAAAATTGATCTTTCTAGAAGACAAGAATTAAAAAGCTTTCTAGTTTTTACTGTAGTATTTAAAGATAATAAACAAATACGCAAAAAAATGTCTTATTTGATGCAGTGAGACATTTTAATTATTCTTAGTATTACAATTATAAAAATTTGAAAGTTTCTTATCATTTCTGTAAAAGTTAGATTTTTACTTGTAGGGTTTCTCAAATGATCGATTTGAGTAAGAACAAAATGTATCTTTCAAAAATTTTGATTTATAATGTATCATGAGAGAGAGAGAGAGAGAGAGAGAGAGAGAGAGAGAGATGCCATTTAATTTAATAGATGCAACGATCCGTGCTTATCGAATTGGAACTGTCTGATTATTTATTCGCTCCTCGTCTCCGGAATTCTCAGCGAAGCATGTCGCGAAGGTGCCTTAGGTGGCCGGGTTTATTTTTCCTCTTTTACGTACACGCATAAGTGAGCGTGCGCGCACGCACATGCAGGTGCCAGTGTGTATCGCCAACTATGTACTGTTAGCTGAATGTGGGATACGAGGTGGATACTCACGGGTAACTACTGGTTCCATTATCGCGCAGATGCTCACAGCCGATTTCTAACACCCGGTAATATCTCCGAGCGTCGGGACGCCCATTTTGACGCAAGCAATCCTTCATTTGAATGAAGAGATCGTATTAGTAATAAAATTATGTTATGTATAGATTCCACATTGCACTGATAGATGTTGATATCGAGCAATGATTTCAGGCAGTCGTTATGAATCAACAGATATTATAAGAGAGAAATTTGTAAGTGCGTTGCACAAAACGGCAACTGATTAATCCCCGCCGTGAAAAACAAATCACGATCAGATGTTGAGCGTACAAGTTTGTGGAGTTTCCTATATCATTACGATCTGTGGGAAACGATACGACATGCTGTATGACTCGATAATACGTCGACGGTCTAGAAAGTGGTTAACATTTTGGCCCCGTTTTTACTGCCGTGAACTATGCCAGTATAGACAACAAACCTGTCAAGCTTATGTATTGGTCTGTATGCGCACGGGGCATGTGTGTCTTTCCCACACACACGGCCGTCTACTTGCGCTATTCTCAGTATACTCTCCGTATCTCGGTTAATTTTACATCTCTGTTCCTTTGGAAGTTTTTCTAAGACAGGGGACTGAAACGAGAACGAAACGGACAATAATCTCTTCTGTTTTCATTACAATTAATTACCCTCCTTCGCAATCCGCGGATATTGAATAACCGCTCGATGTTTCGATCAATCAATGTATGTAATTCTACATCACGTAATAATCGCAATGATTTTTCTTATAAGGCTGGATTATGCAAGTTTTATTGTAATAATCAAACGTATCAAGTATTGTCACCGCGACATTGCACGCGCGTAAAAGTATTATAAAATTGTACGCTCAAATCACCTTACAAAGCAGTAACAAAAATAGAACAATATATATATATCCATTCAAATTCGTATCGATTTCCGAGTTTCTGGTTAAATCCGCAGTCGGATTTCGTAGCCATTCTAAAAGTCACCGGCGCGCGACTCCGGTGACTTGCGTAATTGGAAAAGACCAGTGCCAGCTAAAGAGAGATTTTGACTCCTGTGAACGTTTACATAACGGCACGAGATGGAATGTCAACTTGTGTTACACCGCGATTACTGTACGTACCTATGTGCGTATGTCTGTAACGGTAATGTTTCGCGCGGAATTGCAGCCTCATGAAACCATGGACGGTAGCACGAAAAAGGCTCAATTTTCCGCAGAAGAAGCGGATGCGGTGACCAATGCAACATTGATAAATTAATGTTGTTTAGATTATAAGCCTATTATTTAGTTCATTAAAAGTATGATTAAATAAAATTTGCATTAGATTCTTTAACAATTTTATTTATTTTAATTTTATTTACAACACGAAAAATATTTGAAAACTCTAAAGATATACTCGTACATAAATCATAGGCATGTATTATATAAATTATTCATTACGTTTATAAAAATACCAAATATATCGTATTACACAATAAAATAATAAATAGAATTTATGAATAAGATTTATGTTCTTAACATAACATGAATTATAGATGATTTATAAGGTAGACTTAAAAAAATAAATCTTATTAATTATTGGCTTTCATCTCACACTCATTTTGAATCTTTAAAATTTAACCCCATTCCAATTAAATCAAAATTGCAGTTAACTTTGGATAATAATGGCTTTTCAAACAAATATGAATCATAATATCGGCTCTTGTAGAATTAATTCTTGACAAATAATTGCCGAGTCTTGTCACACAAGCAATAAATAGAAACTGGTCAAACGGAGTGCGAAAGCGCTGCGTTGTCCTACTTTTGTGCGCGAATCATTAACATGAATTTATCGCGTGAATTGACAGTACCGAATCGATGTCTGGCACAACGACCAGATTCTGGATCGATTCAGTATGTTACTATAACGGATGCATGTTTTCACGTGCGGCAAACGTTACGCGTGCACAGTCGATGTGCAGAATATAAATTATATTCAACGTACCAATTCAGTTAGAATGTGTCAGTATATACTGACACATTCAATTAGAATTTCTTGTAGATTGGAAGTTCAAAAGACGTCTAATACATTTTATGTTTAACTTCTCGTAAAATAATGATTTCATTTATTAAACAGGGGATTCTGAAGTCAGTCCTGTTTTACCGATAAAACGCAATAATTTTGTAACAACTTTTTTCATATGTATTACTTTCACAGATTTCAAAATCCTATTCCAAAATCAAAGTACCTGTATTAATAGATGACTAATATGAACTTTGTGCAGAAAAGTAAAAAGTGTTTTTCAAATCTTCTTTATTACTTCTTAAACGAATATGGCATTCAAAGCTGTCAAATCGTGATAATATTTGCTCGATATAAAAGCTCTACAGTTCGTACTTACGAAATTAGAATCTCCAGACATGTAGATTACACAAAGAAATAACGTTGAGCTTTTAAAATTGGACTTGGACATCTAATTCAAAACGAAAAGCTTACACCCACAAAAATTTATCCGTATGTGTGCGTGTGATATTGATGTAATAGTATGTAACGACGTACTGATATTTCGTAAATCGTAACGTATGCATTGTAAATTGTATGTAATAGAGACCCTCTAATAAGAGTCGCGATACGAGCCGACTTTTGTAGACTGGATAGTAGTATGGTCGATCTCCAAGACAGAGAAGAAAATATATTAAACTAAAAAAGAGGAAAATATATTGTATTTCTCTGTTTAATATACACATCTCTGTCTATATTCACATCTCTCAATCAAATATTTCGGACCAATCAAAGTGGTCCCCTTGTGTCGCGACTCTTATTAGAGGGTCTCTAATATGTAGTATGTAAGTCGTTGTTTAATCAGTAAATTAATTTCACGACTTCAGCATCCCCTTAACATTACGAATACAAAGTCTTTTCACTGAGTTTTTTCTCGAGTGCCTGAAAGCAGCGGACAAGTACAATAATGTTCGTAATAAATCAGAGTGTAGTTTTATTACCAGTTTACTCGAAGAAGCCAGAAAATTCGCTTCGAAAGATTGATCATGTAAATTTATATTCGCATTTGCGTTTGAAGGTAGCAATTATAATATAACTTTCAACAAACGTAACTCATAGAAAAGGTTAGAAAAAATTAAACCCGCTTTAATCGGATCTCGATATGGGTGGCCGAATTATTTTTCAGCTTTTCCAAATTAGGAAAGTTACGAGAGTACAAGTCATGCAACATGCAAATGATCAGGAATCGATTCGCCAATTTCGAGCGCGATAAGCAACCACAAATACCAGAAATTCCAATTCCGTATGATGGAAATCCAACGATATCTGCGACATTTGTCGCGCCAATCTCGCGTAATGTTACTCTTTAATTCCCTTTTAACGGGGTGCTTAGTGCAGTAACGCGAGAAACTCATGAAATAACAGTAATTAAACGCAATTACATAAGACGCTCACTTAAACGCAAGAACGCAATGCTTTTGCCACTAATCGCGATAATGCGAATCACAGGACGAGAAAATCTCTGTCAAAAGCCTACGGCGGAGTCTCGGTTCATTTTCTGTGGTTACGTGAGATGACGTTTCGCTTTGGCGATGATGAATTCGCGATATGAGGCGCATCGTTTCGAAAGTACGAGCGAGCAAAGTTTAGAATCTACTTACGCGAAATACGATGCTTTCCACTAAATGCGTTCCATGATCATTGTAACGCTGTGAGACAATTTTGAGAAACAGTGTCGACCACAGTACTTTGCAGTCGCCGCAAAAATTCCTGAGAGAGAAACGGACAAACGACGGAAACGACGCGGTTCGTGATTCCGCGACTTACATCCGCGACTTGGTAGCGATTGCACCATCAACCATCGGATCATGCTAGACGAGCAAGTATAGATCTCTTTCATCTCCGCGTTCGTTCGCTCCGTTCAAGTTCACCTCAGAAAATTCTGTCTTCATTTGATAATTGCCATGGATATTGTGGTCTCTCTTTATTGGTCGTATACGGAAGGAAACGGGGTAAACGCTGGCGATGCGCACGATGTTGTTAACTCTGTCGTTAGTAAAAACTGTTCAGTGTCACTTACTCGCTTGGAAAGAGCCGGTATATAATGGACAATGGAGGATGATTGCAATCGTTCGCCGCGCATTGTCGCGCGATGCGCCGCGCGTCGCCCAAGCAGAGAGGCCAAAGCAGAATGCATGCGTGTAGGCAGGTGATATGCCTAATAACATATCGGGACACGCCTTGCATGCGCGTTTTGCTTATTGCAGACGTCCGGCCAGTATTTTCATTCTGGCATAATGGAGCGAACGACCGATTTTCTTGAGCGCGTGTAGCGTTTAAGTTATTCGCAGTTAAAGTATCGAGAATTATCGGGCCGTTAGCTGAACGTTACGCAAGGTTGCGTTTATGGAACTGTCTACCAGGCTGTCACTCGCTCACTTCGCTTTTCCGTGAATCACGCCCCTGTGAATCGATGTAAACAACTTGTTCGAACAGCGTGATAATTGTTAACCGCCTGCGGGTGTATGTGAGGGTGTGTGAAACAATACGATATAAAAATCAAGCTTCATTATTGATACAGAGTAGGACTTTTAATATTGGTGTTTTAGGATTTAAATTACTTCTTTCTGAAATAGTACACAGAGATTCTTTCTCTTAGAATTTACCTTCAAAATCATGGTAATCGTAGAACAACATTATATTTCGAAGAATTTTACTATACTCGTAATTTTATAACAATTTTAATAAGATATAATCAAATATATTTTATCGTAGATATTGTAATTCTATGAAAAAATCTTACAAAGAAAAAAGTATACTCTAAGTGCACAAATGCCTTCAAAAATAAAGTGAAATCGCTGATTATGAGATACTTTTTTTAAAGATCTATAATTTATTTAATCTATACCATTAACTCCTATTTTTGTATCCAAATTATAGTAAATATATTTAAGTTACATCGCCAAATGTTAACAATGGATTATAGTTATACTTTATTGTATATGAAATTATTTATTCAAATCGCCGATTTGGTTAATTAAAAGAAAAGGGTTTTTAATATGAAACACAAAGGTTTTTCTATATGAGATAGGTCTTATCGACTTGGACCTTACTACGAGGTATGTTCAAATTAGGTTCCAGATCTAGTTGACCAATCAAATAGCTCTTTCGGTACTCAAAAACATTAATTGTACGTAACATTTTTCTCTAAAATCTATTCTCTTCGAGATATTTAAAGTTTCAGTGCTAATGCTGAGGACCAACTTTCAAGCCTTAAAAGTACTCAATGAAAAATTTTATTATAACATTTTAGAAAGCTCTCGAAGTCGGAATATGCAATAACAAATATGGATATTTGAGCGTCTCATATTATGAGGAGTTCCACGCTTTGCGATTTCACCAAATTTAATATTTATAATTAAGTAAATTATTACATCCCGTATTTTTTTATTATTAATACGACTTTACTCTATCACTGCATGCAGAATTATTACTAAATATTTGTTTATTTTATAATAAACGACGCATCTCAATAAATCTTGACATCCAATTTCAAAAATTTTCTTTTTTATAATAACTTCACGCATGATCTAATAATGAATTTTCTGCTAATTAGATTTCACCCCAAATGCGGCAAACGTTTTTTTATTTCCTCCTCTTTATCCTCCTTATATCCTCCTATTAATAAACACATGTCTTCTCTAATATACATTTTGAGCTGTATCTCATTGTCAGAAACAGTGAGCTTGCGGACATAAATTTATATGAAGCTATTTTTCACACACACACACACACACACACACACACACACACTTTGGTGTAAAAAGTTCAGTCCTAAAGTTTGTTACCTTATTTTAGTTACACTCTATATATATATATATATATATATATAGAGTGTAACTAAAATAAGGTAACAAACTTTAGGACTAAACTTTTCACACCAAAGCGTGTGTGTGAAAAATAGCTTCATATAAATTTATGTTGTGTAGTTGTACTTACAAGTTGTACTTTTCTCGTATTGTATCAACATTCTAGAAAGTATTTCACTTGGTCGTACACCTTCTGCGACTAAAAATCTAATGACAGAGCGCTGCTCTTTTAAGGTGCAATCTTCTAGTGGACCATGTTGAACTGAAGATTTTTAGGTTATGTTGACATAAAATAATCAAACTACTGGTCAGAGCTCATCTTAAGGTTGCCAACTAATACCACTGAAAAAATGGTAAATCTTCATTCAATAGTTTTAAAATGAGAGCATTTGTCTTTTTACTTATTGATTGACCCTTGTATATACGCACCCAACAAGCACAATCTAGTAGCATAATAGTTATAGAAATGTTAATACAAATTATTTTGAAACATTGTAACTTTTCTTACAGTCATACTACAACTAAAAGTACAGTTAATAACGTCATTGAAATATTTACGTCAACTAAGTAAAAAATCTATACAACTAATTTCTAATTCTAGTTGCATGAATATTAAAATTTGTAATACAACCGTTAATAGTCACAGAATAACGTCGTTAATGACCGTTTTAAAGATGTACAAACGTTAACACAACTTCTGTATTATAAAACACGTAAAAAAATAAATATATGCAAAAGTTAATCATATTCTTGTACAACTCTGTTGAAAGAAAATGGAAATTACTACTATAGAATAAGTTATTTATGATTAATAATTAATTCCTTCTATTATATGATTTACTCGGTTGGGCTTAAAAACTTTCACGCACACGTTTCATACACACCTATCGAAGTACTATTATGTATAGTTATTTATTTAATAAACAAGGCGTTAACAACTGAACACTTACGAGAAACGATAAAGACTTATTTATCACTACTCAGTGTATCTGAATTATAGAGCAAAGGAAATTAGCGAGTATACATAGGATATTAATAAAGATATTAACGTTATCGACTAAAGTTGGGTTACAGTATACGAAGTCGTATAAATGTTTTAGATGCAGTGACATTTATATCGCAAAAAGACTAACACATAATGAGTTGTATAAATGTTACAAAATCTTAAAATGAATACCACATAACGACTAATTTGTACGGGGTAGTATAGACGTTATAGAAACTACAAATAGTTGTATAATAAACATTAACCTTTTAGTTGTATAATTTTCCTGTAAAATGAATAAATATTTCATGAAGTTATAAAAACTTTTTTCTAGTCTTGTGCTCCTTGGATATATGTATTATAATATTATTTTTCACAATAAATTTTATTTTATTTGCTTTGCAAAGAAACTGAATACATTTTTAGTATTTCGAAGTCAATTGCATTTTTTAATATTTAAATAGTTTATTAATGTATTATATTTCAATCGTTTATTTCATATATTTATTATCATAATTATGAATTAATGTATCAACAATTGTTAAGGTAAAGAACGATATTTTTTTTAATTAAAAAAATAAAATTTGCATTTCATGTACATACATGTCTTTACTTTTTTTTCTTCTATTCTGATTTCCCTCTTTTTGTCACTATCTGTTTCGTTTATTTATATCATCAGAAATCATTAGTTACGTGTGCGTATTAATATTCATTCATATTACGTCATTTTAGTAGCATTGTAAGCATTGTGAAAGCCTTGAATGACCAACTGACTTTGTGTGTGTATATATGTGAGTCTGAAAATTGGAAAATAAATCAAAAGTTCTTTTTTGCGTAAGAGATTTCGAAATCTTAGGATTAAGTATACCGATTTTAATCGGACTAGTCGCAATTAAAAACACATATTAATATTACATAATAAATTTGTCATTAGAATTATATTACAATAATTTTAATTTTTGAGATATTTTGATTAAAAGTTTATTTGACATGTAAATTCTGAATAAGCTTCATTGATAGCGCTATGACATTGCGTTTATGCAATTATATTTAAACCACATAGCCTCATTCACGGGCCGTCGATTTTTTTTTTTATGTACTTGATGTTGAGTCGCTATCGTAACGTTTCATAAATCAAGGAAAATCACATAAAATTCTATGAAACACCAGGTCTCACGCCTACCCTACTATTTACCCTCCTTGAGAGTAAATTATTTCTCTGTACATGCACTAGAACAATAATTTAGTGCCTTCAACAAAATTGTTTGAGATATTTTTCTAATAACAACCGAATGTTGTTGTTAAACAATGTCTGCTGTTATATGTATAATAAAAAATTTAGTTGCTCCTCAAAATACATTTTTCTATTCTGTTTCGTGGATCAATTAATTTTGTTATTAGGCTTTATATACAAAACTTGAGTATTTTGTATTTATCTATGAAATTATCTATGACATTTACGTAATAATAAATTTTTGTTTTACATCAATTAAAATAATGCTTAATAAGTGCAATTTTATTTTTATGTGAAAAAAAAAATATATATAATTTTATATAACAGAAAAAGGATGTAATAATTTACATAAAATTGTTTTATTCCGTCAACCGAATAATTTGGTAACATTTTACGCACAAGAGCGTCTACCTCAACATTACGTATGAATGACATTTGAAAAACAAACAACATAGGCTTTATTTTTTCAACGTGATATGACAAGTTTTATGCAACCTAAAACATGTTATTACTTCGTAAGATAACCATTTCGAGTGTGGTGAAGTTATTATCTCCGTAAGTATTTGTAAATATAATAATCAAAGTTCTCGCTCTAAACTACCTAGAAATGATAATAAAATCGACATCAATTCAATGTCGAAATCATTAAATCGGCATCGAATCGACGTCGAGTCCATTACCATTTTTAGCTAAAAGAAATGTAAAATTTGTTTGGTTTTCGGATTTATATCTCAATTTTCATGGATTTCCCACATGCTATACTTCGTTCGCATTACATAGACAATATGTAACGCAATGTCGTATAATGTATATTCATTGTTTTCATGACGCTTCGTAAACATTTCTGCTACTTTGTTTTGGATCCTTTTGGTATGTTGATAGCTTTATTCTTTCTTTACCACTTATTACGTGCTGCTAACAGTAATAGATAAAAACATTAATGTATAAATCACAAAAAGAATTAATTCTTTTTCAATCAATATTTTGTTGTAATAAACAAAATATTTGATTGAAATAAAACAATATACGTAATCAAAGATTTTTATTTTTTATAACAAAATTTATTTCGTTAACTTCTTTTAATTGTTGCAACGAAAGTATTTTGTTAATTGTAACAAACAAAACAAAATGCAATTAAAAAAAATAAGCTTGTTTCTACCAACTAAATAGTTTAATTCGGTCCATTTTATTTTGTTATCATTTTGTTGTCACAGCAAATTGGTTTGGAAGATAAAATATTATATTTTTCTTGGTGTGGATTTTCTATATCATAAAATAAGTAATAGAATATTGCATACGTGCAATTGCAACTTTCCTACAAATTGAGTAAATTAACAAATGCAGGAGGACTACGTTGAAACTTATTATGACACGAGCGAAGGGATTAATTATATTTAAACAAATTTTTCTTGAAATGTTCGTAATTATTCGCATCGTTTAACGTCCTAATTCATTCCCCATCATGATAATTTTCTTTGGCGTGCCGCGATGGGCGAACAGTTATGTCATCAAAACGCAAGTCGAGAAAGACCGGAATTAATTGGTGGTCTTCCGTGCTGTGCACTCCAACGCGTGTGCACGTATGTTTTAATTAACTGTATGCACGTGAACGGGTGCAGTGATATTACAGTTATTCGCTCGCGGTGGCACGTGCCGGGACGCTAATCGTAGTACACAGTTCGTTTCTAATATGACGAGAAAACGAATCAGGTGTAGAAGATATATTGAGAAATCTTATGAAAATATAAAAAATACGCATCAAAAAAATTCTTTTTCTACTTCTCTGCCTCTCTCTCTCTCTCTCTCTGTCTGTCTCTCTCGTAAAGCAACGGACTGAAAACAAGAGTTCTTTGATTTTTCCTTTACGTGGAATCTTAATGTCTAACAACGTGTTTCATTGCGTAATTCGCGCAATTTAATTTGACCGAGAGCTACAAGAACTCGATAAAAGCAGAATATGGTAAATAATTTGTAACTAATCCTGGCGGCGGTGCGGTACGCAACCGGATGCAAGTGTACATACTCGCGCGTGTTACTGATCTCCTAGTATAAGTCTATCTCGCGGAGATTTCGACTTTGTTTTGCTATTCCGCATTCCGCCGTAGATTGCTCGCTTTTACCTCTCTGCAGTCGTAGGAGAGATCTCGTCTTACTCTCTTTCTCTCTCTCTCTGTCTTGCTTTATAATTATAATCGTTGCGAAGGCTGATATATTTAGCCGTTACATCGTTACAAGCGGAAGAATAAATTGCAACGAGGATTTTCGAAAATATACAGAATGTACAAGGGAGCGAGCACGACAGACTCCGTTACCGTTAAAATTACTCTGAAGAATGTTCCGTAAGAGCGTCCGAGTAATGCAAAAGAGTGAAATCATTTCCATCCGCGTCTCTCACCGGCCGCGGCCGGCAATCGCGGAATGGAAGGACGTGAATTACAATTACAAATTTACTTTACGAGATACTGAAGCGGCAAAGATATTTATTACTGCCTTACTTTCTCATTATGTAAATATGTCATTGGCTACAGGAGTTTCTCCAACGAGCAATGTTAATGATCATACGTTTTTAATCGACGGGCATCGTAGAGTGGAAAAATTGACTACAGATCTGTCAGGGCATTAGAGTTCACGGATATCGTCTCGCGAAACAAGTTTTCCTCGCCGCAAGATAATTGATATCGTCCTTGCGTCCTAACCACGTCGTGTTGATACACTCCCGGAAGAAGAAAAAGATTCCATATTCGACATCACATTAGAAAATAATCCTGATGACCGATGATCGTCGAGGAAGATAATCGCCGTCGGCTTTGGACGCGTGATTACGACACACCAAAAAAAAAAAAGAAATAAAAAATAGCAGGCAATTAACGCATGAGATCGGACGCATATGTTAATGGAAGAGGGCGATTGAGGAGGCGATAGCGTGCGGTAAAGCGAAAATCGCGTTGCAACGGTAAACGACGACGGTGTTGTTCCGCGACAGTGAAGGACACCGAGTTGTTGCTTCGATTGCTGCGACGCATGAGAGAAGAAGCGCACTTCTTCGAGAGACGATTGCCACAATACTAAACAACCAACGGTATTACGCGCACGCGGATACGCATCAATAACAGATGCCGGTCCACAATCGACTGTGGATCTCGTAGAATATACAATATTTTTCGGAGAGTGAACATTTCAACGGAACTGTCACCGTCTCATCATATGATGGAAGTATTGATAACAATGGAAATAAATATATAAATATAAAAAGTAGATGAATATATAGATAAACTTTCCGCGTCTCTTTAGAAATAATCCTTAAATAACACATAAACGATATAAATAATACATTTTCACTCGTTACATATCGATAAATGATTTCGTGATACAAATAAATGTAAAATTGTAAGATAAACGTTTAATATAAATCTTTTTTTTTTAACTTTTTTAGATGATAAGCAGCAATTTAGAAAGAAAGTTCGAGTCTTTTTGCCAAAAAAAGTCTTTGCATCTCGGTCGTTCGACGGCAAGTTTATCGGCAACGTTTGCAACTTCGTTTCTTTTTATTCGCCGGACGGCGAATTATACAGATGAATAAAAAATTATTAAGCCCCTTCGAGGATTTCATGGACAGTAAAAGCGTCGTATTTTGTTGAGGACGAGGCTGGAATTTCAGAAAGTTGGCTTTAGCCCTCGCTCGATAATACGGCGCGACTCATTTTGAATTCACGCGAGCGGCGCGTTATTGTATGACGAGAACTCTTCTCGAGACCAGAAGACCTTGCCTGCTGAAGCATAAATATAGAAATTGCTGTCGATTCAAACGCACTTCGCAAACCTGCTGTCTCTCGACTAACGGAAAATCTCTTTCTCGTTGTGCTTACATTTTCTTTTCTTTTTTGTTTTGCGCCGCATGTGATGTTTGCACGTGCGATTCGTAATGCGTTATGTCACGCTTGAATTGAGAAAAGCCATTGCGCTTATGGCCGCAAGGATATTAATTTCGACGTCCACATACGAGAGAATCCAAGTGATAAAATTGTGGTAGAGTCAAACTTTGCATTACGAATTTTCATGCAAAGTTCTAGAAAACAAAAAATAATTGATCGATCTAAATTATGCAAAAATTCCAGAGCAGGTGATTCTAGAGTCGTAATACTTCGAACGTTGCGATTAATTAAAATTCATGACAAAAGGCGAATAAATTCGTTTCAGGGTCACGGCACATATTTTCATGCAAATCGCGTAAAAAGGTTTTCAGCATACCATACCTTTTTCGTAAACTAGTTTTGCGTCAGTGTGTTACTTTATTCTATCCGGGATTCTTGAAGATATGTAATCATTTAAATGAATAAGTTTGGAATATAAAATAATATCATTTTGTGTATTGATAAATTAGATACAGAAGAATATAGTTGGGTAGTACATTGTGGGTTGAGAAAATAAAATTAGTGATATCAAACATCTATCTGGTTTCACAATCTCCGGTTAACTTAATCGGCCAACTTTTCTATTGAGATTGACCAATTGTATTTGTCGTAAGTAGAATTGACCAGAAAGAATCAATTACAGTTGACACTTAACCGATTAGTTAGGTTAGGTTAACCAGAGGTTGTAAAACTAGCTCCTAATCTGTGGAGTCCGTTAGGAAGTTTCTTTGTTAACACGGTTAAAATTATGCAAAAATTTGGGTCGCCGATTGGAGTAAACAAAGTCAGTGTTGACACGCGCTGATCGTACATAAGTACCTTCGATTCGCCCACGTCTGCCTTAAGTTTTTAATTTGTGCGCAAGTCACGTATTCACGATCCGTTAAAACTAATCGCAATCAATCTATCATTAATGCATTCCATAGCAATAGGACATTCTATTCTCTAACGCAAACATTCTTTTGTGATGCAATCCACGCGTATAAATGATACAAATGTATAATAAAATAATCTATTTTTTCTGTATATTCGGATTATAATCAATAAATTTGTGATTATTGGCTCAGATAGTGAGAGAGTATCTTCTAATACGCATTAAGTTAATTAAATCGTAGACATGTAAGATCTTTTCACCAGTGGAAAGGAAGAGTTTCATCGAGTCGTCCGAAGTGAAAATGGAGTCTTCTCGAGGAAAAAGGAATGCGGCATTGGTTTTTCTCACGGCTTGCGTACGGATGAGCTCGTGAAATTAAGCCTCGAGCCGAAGTCTCGATACTCTCAGGGGAAGGCAGACTTTCATCGCCCGGAGCTCTCGGATAGACGATGTCCACGTGTCCACTTTCGTGGATCGAGACCCACACCTCAGCGCCTCTTTCTTCTTCCTCGGATGTAATACGCGGAGCGATATGAACCGCGATGAAGAACCGCAAGTATCCATCGCGATTTCCTGCCGCGCCGAGATTTGTACTTCCTGATAAAACAGCGCACGTGCTCAAGCCACAAAAAATGAATGCGCGATCGTTACGTTAAGCTGGCGGTGCTTGCAACTCGACGTGCGTGCAGTTACAAGTACTTCCGTGCCTCTTGTTACCGCTGCCGGGGCTCGCGCGATTTGGAATTGTAAAAACAAGATCTAATAAGCGATTATCTTTAACATCGCGCGGACAGGTGCGCATAAAGCGCTCGTACTACATCAATTTTCCTTTGCCGCAACAAATACGACTGCGACAAAAATAGCTGTGGCACAGCTATAACATGCATTAATAACTGGCGCATGTAGCTACTGATTATCATTGCTGAACGTTATCGACGCGGAGCACTGAACGCCGTAAGGACATTCGCAGACGGTGATCGTGATCCAACATCCCTTTCGAATTTATTTTGTCCTTGAAGAAAATACAATTAGTTTTACTGTTACTTTAAGCGTGACAAATATGTAATGCAATAGACTTCTGAAATATGAGTGGTCCCTTTTCGTTGATTCTTGTTAAAACAACAATTGAAGATGAATACCGCGGTATTGTCCAAAGAAAATTATTTTGTACAATTTCTTATAATAAAACTTTTCTTCAATTAGTTTTGCAAAAAAATGTGGTTCTGGCTCTCAGCATTGCGCGTTGAATAGAACAAACATAGCTTTACGACTGACTAAACCGGTATCAGGTAAAAAAGCAAGAACGTCCTCCATTGACGTTGCAATGTTGAAAGCATATAGAAACGTCACACAAGGTGTGTTCCTTATTAAACATATTTTCTTCATTTTCTTTAAGTCAATTTTTGTTTTGTAAGAATATCGAGACATCACATAGTTTGCAAGTTATAAGCGATCGAAGGTGTATTCTGAACTAGACTTCAGAGGAAAGGAACAGATAATAAAATCACATTCTTTTCGTTTAATTTTAATTTAAAGCTTAGTTACAAAGATACATAATATTGATAATTTAGTAATGTAGAAAATGTTGTGAAATTAGAAAGTTGCGACAAATCTGCCTTGACATTTTAAAATAGAATTGATTTAAAAACTGACTAAAGAATCCATGATTTAAAGAAAGTGGTACCTAGTAAGAGAGACTTTATATGTGTACACACCTGCCGTTATTACGGCACGCGCTCGTAAATAAAATGGAAACTATGTCGAAGGAATTCATCCCTTACACGGCGGCGTCGACGATTGCGCAAAACAATTCCGTATGCTAGAAGGTTTCTGCACGCATCAACGTCATGATACGGACGCCGCCTGTTTTTTTCTGCCGAACGGAGAAAGTCCGACATACGATAGTGTATAGTAATAAATGCTAGGAAAATAAAGAGGTCCAAGAAAACATTCCACTAAGATCTTGTTTTCGCTCGGGAATTTGTTAAGATACGATGGTTATGCACGACCAAGTCAAATTCCTTGTGAAAGATAGAAAATATTTAATTCGGAGGAAAATATAGAAAAATTTTAATAGATAAAGATTCTAAAAAGATGAAACATATAAAACATAGGGAACGTCCAAGAAATGAAATTCTGTTACAGTCTCTCTTTTAATCGTGTTCCCAATATCTGAACATTCTCTCAAGGCTAACAAAAAAGGCAGCGAAATTTAAAACCGCTCGTACTGGTACTCGTGATTGAGCTTTCCAATGAGATACGTTCATTGTTACTTTGCACACTTTCCCTTTGCGTGAAACTTGATGCTGCACGTAGGCGATTTTGCTTTAAGGAAATCTATACTGTCTCTAACATCTTCAATTGTAAGAGAACCTATGCGTTATATTTTTCTTGGACTGAAAAGAATTGCGTAAAAACAGTTGTCGTTATCTAGTCTTGCTTGCCAATTTGCATTTTATCATGAATGTGAGATCGATATAAATAATTAAGAAAAAATTGAAAAAATATGAAATGTAGCAAACAAAAATCAGATGCAGTTTAACGAAGGGCAAATTTTAATCTTTTTTAATATTGAAAATACATAGAATTTTTAATTTGTCAGATATTTCTTTTAATTTTTAATTATCGAGAGTCCTCATAATTGAGGGGAAATATTTGCATGATCATTATTATTTATTCTTAAATATTACGTAGAAATAGAATTATGGCAAATACAAAATTTCTTAAATTGTGAGAGCAAAGTACCGGAAGTATCAAATAGAATACCTATTCATTCGCCATTCGAAGATAACCGGCGATTTGCGCCTAGTCGTAAATTTTACCGTACGTTTCATTGAACGCCTTGTGAATGATTTAACCATTGGAAAATCATTCGCAAACGAGCGGTCGTTCCATTCGCCACCCGAATTGCGCCATAAATCTCATTACTATCTTCTAGGACTCTTGTCGCGTTGTCCTGAGAGAAATCTCGTCGTTTAAAAAGAAAAAACGATTTGCTATACCAAGGAAGTTATCTGACGTGCAAAATGCACGCAGATTTGTCGAAAAAATTTGAATTTCTTCAATATTGTAAACAATAAACTAATAACAAGTACCTTAATACCCAGATAACCAAAAGTGATATAGCATATTGAACAAACTAATGCATTGCATGTGTTGTTAAATATTTGCTGTACATTTGTTGATATCGAAAGAACATTACGAATGCATCAATATGACTGCTTATGCATACAATCAATTGGCGTAATTTTAAGAGCAAACGATCTGCGATACCAAATATATTATATTGTTAGTAACATGACAGCAACCTGATAGCAAATTTGCTGGTGAAATGTTGCTATTTACCTGCCGTTGATAGAATTGAAAATCATCTGAGTGCAACCCGGCAGACATAATGCTGTCTCACCTTGTTCCGATTTTACCGAAATTAGTTACTGCAATAGTGTTGGTAACATGACAACAAACTCATCTGGCTACCTGAGTAGTACTTCAAAATTTGAGATTTTGGTCGCCCATATTAGAGAATTTATTGTTAAAGACAATATGCATAATTCACTCCTTTTTATGGCTTCAGCAAAAAATTTTGCAATCTTTCTCTCTTTCTCTCTCTCTCTCTCTCTCTCTCTCTCTCTCTCTCTCTCTCTCTCTCTCTCTCTGTAATACAATTTAACTTATAATGTTCTCCACCCAGATTTATTACGTAGGACCGTATTTCATATTAAGAATATCGCAAATGACTCTCGCAACATTGCTATCGGAATCGAAAGACTCGTTAGAAGAGATTCCTCGATCTCTTCTATTTCGCAGGAGTGAATGTGAGAGTCGCTTGCAGAACCAATGTCCGCAAGGCTAACTGCCGTCAATAAAAATACATAGGATAACGCGCCCTGTTCGCTCGATCTCGATCTTGATCGTCCCTGGCTCCTACATGCTTGTCACTAGTCAACCAGGTGAACGAAAATTCATGAACAATGCATTATCGACAAAAATAATTTACAAAGCTGATTTTATTCAGACATATTTGATGGTTGAAATTGTACTTGTCTGGTCAATTCTAGAACCACGGTGGAATAAAAAAAATAAACTTATTCGTATTTTTTTAATTAAATTTTATTGCAATTTAGAGATAGGCAGTGTATGCAATTCATAGAAACATAGGTAAATATAAAGAAGGTAAGTATATGTTTGATATATTATTTCGCATCTCACATTTCTAGCTATACAAATGTACGATAACATGTTGTTAGTGAGAAGATTTGTTTATTAACAGCTTAATAACGTTATATGATGAGAATAAAAAAAAAGGACGGAACTTAAATACGCCGATAGACGATAACCGGAAAATCAGGCTTCGCGAAATGCCATGCAATAACGGCTTTTCGGGGGCACAACCAGAGAAACGTAGGTTTGTCTGGATCACCAATACTAGATCGCGGTATTGAGCGAGCGGATGCTTGTATAAAGTACACGCTACTGAGCATCATAAGCGCGCAAACCGTTACACGGTTTATAACACATAAAGCGTAAGTGATGCCTTCAATGTGTTTCCGTAAATTTGCGCAATTACCAGTGATATTAAGTTAATTAAAATGATCATTGATAGTATTTCCGATGTATGAAAACCGTTCGAATCTTTCAATTTTGTATTTTTACATAACGAAAGACGTTTTTTAGGAAGATTTTATTTAAAAAAATATTATAGAAAGACTGTAATAACTCTTGTGAACTTTTGTCTATAAGCATTTTGACATGTAAAGACTTTATACTTCATGCGTTTCATTCATAAAGCCGGCACTAAAGATCTCCGCTTCTTAATTTTTCGTTCATTACATTGCTCACATTTTTAATTGCGAGAAAAAAAGAACTAGTCACGCGTCGGCTCGTTTCTGCCGAGCCTAGCGTTACACAAGTCGTGTGTACGGGTAGATGTCCTGTTAATGGAAAACGCCGCATTATCTCGAGGTGAACGCGGAAGAACAGGTGTTACAAAAGAAATTATCACGTGCATGCGCCGTTTCCGTGTTACGACGAGAGTAGATTTACCCGTCTGGCCGTTTTGATCGTTAGTCAAACGCGTCAACTACTGTAACGAATAAATTAAGGCCGAAGAAATGAAAGTTAAGCGAGTTTTTTAAAATACGCGACGCGACATTACATGTACAATAATTATCCACGTTTGAACTGTGCGTTTATAATTTGCAAAACAGTCGATCACTCTACGTGTTAATCAACGGTCTACTTCGCTTCATCTCGCACTTGTTATTTTATTATTTTCTACTACTTATAATATAGTTTTTGTATCGGTGATCCTCTAGTAGCGTCCAAAATTCTAATGTCAAACTCACCCTCGGATCGTGTCTGGGTCGTAATTATCAGCAGAAGCGCTATTGACAGAAGTAATTTCGTAAACCAAAGCCTCCACATATCGTCGCCCATCTGTTTGAAGTTCTTCGAAGCACTTTGAATTAGCCCAAAGTCACGAGAAAGATGCGCACTCTCTCACGTAACCAATCCCGCGCTATTGTATCGGTACTGATTTGTCCGTTACGTGGGCATCAAAGCGATTTCGGAGCTACGATTTCGATGAACACTTTGCTATCAACTTTCGCGACTTTCGATAGTATTACGGAAAAACGTGTAATGAGTATAGAAATAGATAGACGAGGAAATAAATGAAGGGATCGATCGACTGATAATTTGAAACGGTATCGTCGTGCGATAAAATAAAAATTACACCTCGTTACACCGGACAAGAATTACGAGAACTCCGTGCTACGGAGCGGCCGACCGATTGACCTTTCTCCGGGTGCGTAACTTTGTCTGTGTCCCGGTGAGGACTGAAGGGGAACCAAGGCCCGCCGCCGGGTATTGGGGAACTGGAGAAAGGTGTATCAAGAGAGAGAGAGGCCAGAGGCGAAGCGTGGTAGAACCCCTCTTCGCCGTTCTCTCCCTACCCTGACGACTCCTTTTCCCGCTCCTTCTTCTTCTTCTTCTTCTTCTTCATCGTCGTCTCGTGACGCTTTTGGTCGGCGAGGCGCTTCGGGACACACGCTTCGGCATCAAAGAACTTCCTCGCGACCGACTCTTCAGCCAGCCCGGATCCGGCTTGTATCATCATACTTGGCTAACTTTCGCGGACCTGTTCTGTAATCTTTGTAACCTGCATTACGCTGTGCTAAGCACAGAATATGTCATAAGAGTGACGAAGTTGAAGGCAATTAAACAAAAAATTTCTAACGTATGTGATTTTTAAATTACGAAAAAAAAAGGAGTAAAGCTGACAGATCAAGATAAACTCGGTATATCTTACTTCTTCGCCTTTCTCACCTTCTATGGCTCGTGCTACCGATCAATATACCCGGTATATCTGGTAAACCCGTTAACTGTTGTAGCTACATTGAGCAGATGTAGAGCGCACTGTTATGGAAAACACTGCCTTAGATCGGCAGACGAGTCATACAAGATAGTATTGAATGAGTCAAACAGTTTAACAGCAATAGTGCCCCTCTTGACAGCGATTAAATAAACAAAAATATAACAAGAGTAAGACATGTTATAAATTTTTTCTTGTTTAGCGAATTCGATTAAAATTGCATTTTGTTCGTCGCATTCAGAAATAGAAAGTTTGAATATTAATATTATCAAAATAATACAAAACATTTCAACATTTTTTTCTGAGTCACGATTTATTGAAGGCAAATCGATATAATGATCCATTCTCAAATTAAATTTCCATGTTCACAACTAACGTCCTATTGGGAAAAGAAACGTGACACTAGAACACTTGTACTTATAACCGCGCTTATTATGCGGTATGCGGGACACCTGTTATCTTGCTCTCAATGAACTCCAAAGATTGGTGGGGTTAAAAGGAGAGAGAGAAGTTTCTGAAGAGTGGCTGCATGAGGCAGGCAGGCAGCAACGAGGTAGGAGGTACACATTATAGGTGCCGACCTGAGGACCTACATTCACCAGCACGGTGAGGGAAGCCGCGATCGTGGAGGACGTATACTCTTCTCTCTCCCGTCTTCTCTCTTCGGGTCGAGAAGGCTCCGTCTCTTAAAGTATTTGTGTCGACACTGGCCGACTGACTTAACAAGTGATTTTCGAATTTTATATCGTCGAAATTTTACTGGAGAAATTATTGTTCGCGTATTTATCTTCTCTCCTTGCACATTTGCGTTTCTGAAAAATATTTCCTTTAAATAACCTAGAACTTTTTTAATTAAAATTTTTTTTAACAATAAAAAAATTTTAATTAAAGAAATTCTAGTTCATTTAACAACTTCTAATTTTTATTCATGATAAACAAGTTTTAGTGACATGTCAATTTTGTCATTTTGCTCATATATACGAGTAAAATAACTTTTAATACCAAATAAGGTAAAAAATAGTCAAATAAAGTTAAAAATGTACTCTTGTGAATAAAAAAAAAAATTATTATAATATAAACGTAGTTAAAAAAAAAACAAAGAATATTTATGTAATCTACAAAAATAAAATTATTAAAATTGTGATATACATTACAATACATAGAT
Source organism: Solenopsis invicta (assembly GCF_016802725.1). NCBI lineage: Eukaryota > Metazoa > Arthropoda > Insecta > Hymenoptera > Formicidae > Solenopsis > Solenopsis invicta. The sequence goes on along the minus strand of NC_052668.1, from coordinate 9,655,477 downwards.
ATTGCGATTAAAATTGCATATAGTCAGAATGCTGTTAAGACCGAAAAAACTAATGCACAAATGCCTTACCTTGCCTATAATGTGCACAACTTTCATCATTTTACCCACAGTCGCCGTGTTTATTTGTTTATGAAATACAAAATATTGCAATACAAAAATTGAAAAATATGAATACATTATTGTATATGTTTTGAGCTATACTATATTGTGATTTTATAGAGGAAATGAAAATATTTATTACAATTATAATAAACACTAAAAAATTACATATAAATACTTCCAAAACACCTTTCTTATTATATTATCTCTTTTTATGGACATTTCAATCAAATTACCACAGATTATTTATTATAATCTAAAGTCTCTAATAAATTAAACACCGATTCGTTATTAAATTGAAAAAATTAACCATTCGTCATCTTATCCACTTCGTCATTTGACCCCCCCCCTTTCCCTTACATGACTCGAGGAATTGAATATAATTAATGCTGTCCGGTATCTTTATACGTAATCAGAGCTGCAGAAAAAAAGTTGGAAGGACGATAAGAAAGGAAATGAGCGGAAAATAATTTCTTCTAGAATTTTTTTCTTTTATTTGTCCCTTCCTCTCTCTTTTCTACTTCTTGTTTATGCAAATGTCACAAATGTTTTACAATGCAGAAAATGAAATTATCAATATTTTTATCGTGTTTAATCTTGCTGTTGTTGCTATAAAAACATTAAATTTTTGTTTTAATTAGGTAAATACGATTTCTCTCCTGATAGAAAAACCGCGTTCGATTTATAATTAAAAATCTTTGTCTATTATAGAGAGAAATTATAAATTATTAAATTATCACTGTAAATTACGAAAAAATATCAGTAATAAGCGATTTAATGAGCAAAACAATCCTGCTGAATTCTTTCATTAGTGTGAAAACGTAAATAAAGTAATTTCATAATTTGTTATACGTAATTTTGCAGGCAACAGAGTGATTTCTTTGCTGTGAGTTGTATGAGATAGTGCGGCCGTATACAAGCTTACCGTGACATTTCCTATAAAGAATCACGTGCGCCACTAAAGTCATTAATAATCAATTCGTCGATTTCATGCGGCACGCAGGTTGTTTTTTCTCTTCCCGTTTTCTCATCGGGAAAAGAGAAGCTTTTATTGCACTGTTCGCCTTTGCGCGGCAGAATATAGCGCTAATAAAGTCATGCACCGTGTCCTCGTCGAACAACGCGGAACAATCTAATCGGGCAATTACGCATGATCGAAGAATCAACGAAGAATAGTTCCTTCATGATATGGAGAAAGAACACAGCTATTCTTTAAACATACAGATCAAACGTCGGAAATGAAATCGCTTCCATTGCTTCTGTTTGAAAATCGAATTACAAGTTTTGTCAAGGTGTACACGGTTCGTAAATCGCAAGAAATAATATTACCTGACTCGTAAAAACCGTCAGGAATTTCCATGAATATCGAGAAAGTTATCGGTCTCTTAATAATTACTGTCAGTTAAAAGTTATTTAGCTATGCCATTTTGTAAATCTCAATTATATGCATCAGCAGTCTAATAAACATTTTACACTTACACTTTACACAAATAAATATATTTTTCACTACAAGCGCACTTGCTGCAGATTCTTTGGAATAATTTTGTTTCGATTTTTTTCTTTACTGAAGTGCTTAAAAATTCAAAACGTAAGTAAAAGATTTTTTTTTTAACTGAATACTTAAAAAAAATACATTTTTTAGTTAATTTTAAGTAGCTTTTGAGAGAATTCTAATTAAAGGCTTATAAAATAATTAATATGTAAAATTATGAAATTATGTTTAGCAATTTAAAATGTTAATTTAAAAAATCGTAATTTAACAATGATAAATTGTTTACCAATTTGGTAAATTATGATTTCTCCTGATTTTGAAAAAAAAAAAATTAATTTGAAAATTGCTCGAAACATCTGCAATTCAGAAGAAGTGGCTACATCAGAAGATGTCATGCATGTGAGATTTTATTTTGTTCAATAACTAATCAGAACTCGGCAGAGAATAAACATTTCAACTGATTTTCAGATCGGCTCCGCTATTCTCCCTATCTTACCATCCCGCAAGCGTCAAAGTGCCGATCGATATTCATCGTATGATATGTATGATAAATTTCTATATCACTTATAAGATATTATTAAGGCGTTTTTTTTCTTAACTGGTATCTTCAGTAAATCTAATCCATGTTCAAATAACAACGTACCTGTATTGTTGCTGCCAATTGTAATATATAAAAATGAAATAGCTTGGATAACTAAAAAAAAACAAACGCAATAGCTTAAAATTTAATTATTTAATAAAAATGTTTCTATTTATTTTTTCTACGTGTCCCACGAGTAAATATATATTTTATTTAAAACGGTTAAAAACCTTTTTTTACAAAGGTTTTTACAAAAGGTTTATAAAAGACGAGAAATTCTTAAGTAATTCCCGATCTCGTCTTAGACACCTCGACGTGCAATATGTTGTTTGCGATGTTTTTGCGTATTCTCGTTTATAAAAAATTCTCAAAATGAAACTAAATGCTTTTCTCATTCTGTGTTATACATATAGTTCGCACATACGTTAAGTCGTGCACGACACATACATATACACATATATACATGCGGACACACAGACGTATACATTCCCACAAAAAATAGAATGCAATTGGACAGCACGGTACGGTTAAAGTGCAACACAAAGGGAAAATCTTAAACAATGCAAGGGTTTCGGACACTCATTTTCTGTTGACACAGGACTTATTCAAATACGTCATTTCGATGTCGTAATTGCGGCGTCGATGCCGCAATTATCCAAATACCAAAATCATAAACAGCTATCACTAAAGAAACATTGGCGTCTCTAATCCTGAGCTCGTGGCAGTCGTCGGTCCCAATCGCCAGGCATTTATTTGCCGCGCTTGGAATCCAAAGATCCATATTGTCCAATAGAGACAAAGATCTTGGAAATCAAGTCCAATCAGGACACAAACTTGAAAGCCGAAAATTATAAATGAGGCGAAAAACCTTCCTGCTCCTTCAGTCCGCTAAAAACCATAGCAGAGTCTGAACCTTACATAATTGTCATTTTTTAAGTCGTGACTGAGGGCAGTCATTCTATACATTTTCATAGACGGCTGTTCCTAAGCAAAGTTGCGCTATACGCAAAAATATAATGAGCTCGATTCAGCGTGAACACACCCTTAGGCAAGTTCGAAGCCAACACATCCGCGTCAACTCACAGTAATATGCCTCAAGGCAATGTCAAACGCCGTACTGATTGTGAGTGTTAGTGCCGTCTGAGACGAAAATCACACACAATAATAATTAAATTTCATATGCAATAACAGTCTTAAATATGAAAACAATTATTTCTGTACAATTTGAGAGTGAACAATAAACAGTATTATATAATGCAAAACTACCAGTGTAGATACTAACCCATCCCCATTGGACACAACATTTTGCTTATGTTGAATTACGTAAACAATCGTATAAGTTATCAATAAACTAGGCTTGCTGTGTATACCATTAAAAAAAAAACTGCGTTAACAGTAATATTTGGTGTAGTTCCGAAAAGGTGAATCCTCCGATTTGACTACAAATTGATATACTACTGTATTTTGGGGCGCTCATTACGAATTTGATATATAAAAATCACCGACGAGGTCATCTTCAAAGTAAAAAATCAAGGTGAAAATCAAGTTTTTTTTATTCTTTTTCATATATCTCGGAAAATATTGATTTCCTAGAAAAAAGTATCAAATAAAAAATAAAGCTCTTGAAATTGTCTACAAAAAAGCTTCTACACATAATGTTCGTAATTGCAATGGTATACGCGTAATCATCAAAAAATAAAATAAAAGCATAAAAAAGAAAAATACTGCAAAATTGACATATATTCTGTATATTAATTATACACATTTTGTAAAAAAATAAAATAAAAGTAACAAATTATTGTTTCCACGCGAAGCAAGGTTGAGTTGAGTTAGGTTAGGTTAGGTTAGATAAGTCGGGGAGGGAGTGTGGGAGAGAGGCAAAGCCTCTCCACCATCTATGCGTTTACTTTTTACGCAAAACAGTAGTGAACGTGAAAGAAAGCTCATTTTAAAACAGTTTTTCTATTATAACGACTAGAGTATTGAAGTTCCACGTGAAGCGAGTATTTTTCATATTATCTCGTTTTTTTTTTCAAAAACTATTAGTTCTATGCAAAAAAATGTATAATACATAAATGATGTATTATTTTAACAGCTATAACTTCTATTTGAAACATTTTTTTAAATTATCATTTATCAAAATAATATTAAAAAAACGATATTTTTCTAGTTTTTTTAATTTTTTACTTTAAAGATGACTTTGTCGGTGATGTTTATTATCATATTCGTTATCAGCGCACCAAAATACAGTAGTATACCAATTTGAAGTCAAATCGGAGGGTTCACCTTTTCGGAACCTCATCCTAATAATATTTCATAGGTAACGTGTAAATCTATTGGAAATATATATTATACGAGTGTTGTACGATCCTGAATGTCGATTGGACGCTCGCGAGGCGGTGAGGTAAGAGGAATAAGTAGCGGTAGGCAGAGCCGATTTGAAAATTAGTTGAAATGTGCATTTTTTGCCGAACTCTGTCAATTATCGAATATCTTGGCGCACCAGTGCTCAAAATGGCACCAAGTTCTAAGGATGTCGAGAAGAAGCGAATCTCTATTACGCGGTATGGTGGTTCCACCGTTAGACTTCGCCATGCACCATCAACCGCGGCAACGTCGACTAATATTACGTTTACTGGCGTAAAGCATCTGCCATCCACCGACTATCGGCTAGCCTTGTATAATCTCAATACGGTTATGTATACTGTTAGTTTTGAGCAGATGTTTCATTTGCAAAACTATCCTTGAAACGGTCAAATTACAGATTTGCGAGCAGTGAAGGTTAAATTAACAAATGGCGATTGGGCCAAACACAAAATTATTTAAAATTAACAATGTTTTCTCTCTCTTATAAAGATCTCTTATAATTCAAGATTTTAAAACTCATGAATAAAACATCAGTTGTGAACCCTTCTTCCCTCCTTTTGATTACTGTTTCACGTACAGTTAGACCGATCTTAGGGAAAGATTTACGTGTTCTTCAGTTATTAACCTTACGGTCAAACGTCATTAGAAGGATGAAGTTGCGCAGTGTGGGATTATCTAAGCAATCCTAATTCATGTCCCACGTGACCATTATAGTGATTCTAATACCGAGGTGCCTTCCAATATTGAAATATTAATAGACATAGTTACTAACGCAAAACAGAATACAGAAAATGTTTTTGTGAAGTTTTAATTGTTTTACAGAATCTCATAGAGACAAACACGGTCGATTAGCAAAACGAATAAATATGTAGTCTCTTTCCTTGGGTGCATCTTAGTTAATTGAAAAGTGATTATTCTTTATTACATGAAGGAGACGAATCATACTGATAATTTGCGGGACATGCCTCGCCAAACTTTCACTCTTACTCACGTGATCGTCGCCCTTCTCTCTTTCCTCCAGAATGATCTGCGGCCATGCAGAGAAATTCTTTGCGACTGCAATTGCCGTATCGGCGGCAGCTGCATAACGCACAGGAAGTCCTTACCGCAAACTGGATTCCTGCGATTTATTGATCGGAGAGTGAATGGAAAAATAATAATGAAACATTTCATCTGTGTTATTGATGATCGTCTAAAGATTTTCTATTCTCTCTGCGCCTTCGTAGAAATACGCGCGGTAATTATCAACTACTCTATACGCTCGGCTGGATTTATGCGTATCCAGCATACCATCGCGTGATAGTACTTCATGATCGCACGCTCACGAATCCTTCTACTTTCATCCGTATACATGTTTCCGGTGATTAAGATTAAAATAGACAGAAAAGCGAGATGGGAGCAATACTCCTGTAAAAAGGTGTAACAAAAAATCATATTAAAATTATCCTGATAGGAAAATATCAGGAAGCAATATCTCTGCATACTCCGTGAACAAGCACATCAATGTACAACGTAAAAATAAATCCTATACGTAATAAATAACATAATTCAAAAAAAGAGCCAAAGAATAATTATATAGTGCACATATATTAATTGTAGAAAAGGACATTTAAATCTGTAAAAGCAATTAGAAAAATACTGTGTTGAAAAAAATTATATTCTGTCAGTACAACTTTAAAACAAAGTTCTACGTTGAACATAAAATAATAATATCATGTTACTAAAATCAATAATAACAAACGATGCTAACAAGTATCTAATATGGCAATGATGTCAATAAGAACACATTCTCTTAAAAACTGTAAAGAATTTGTTACAAAAAATAATACCTCAACCAGGGATCGCTCCTGAAATCTTCCGATTTTCCACGATGAGTTTTTTAATTACCAATTTTAATATTATTTATGCCCATGCAGGCCATAACTATGGTACATATATCTTTAAAAAGTTTATTTTATTCAAAAAACTAAATATCTTGTTTGAATCTATAACTCTGAAAAGAAATATGTTGTCAAAATTAAGATTAATAAAATTTTCATAATTATTAATCCTGTTATATCAAAAAAGATTGTAAATTAATCGTTACAAACAATTTATACTCGGAGATTGGATCTATCATATCTCTTGAGAACCCTGATAAAAGTGTTAGAAAGATTTGGATACAGATTTCGGACAAAAATAGATTTAGGCGGATAGAGAAAAAGAAAAAAAAGATGAAAAAAAATATAGTTAAAAAATTTTTTCGGATTTTTACCGGATTGTTCATTTCGATTAAAATTCGAGATTGAGGATTGAAAACCTTGTCCAGACGAGCCTTGGATACGTTTGGAGTCACGGATTGAAAAGGATTAAAAAAATTATCAGGCTAAGTTTTAGGTTCATTCGCATTGGACTCCTAGATTAAAAAAGATTGAATGACTGTTTCGGATTCATTCAGATAGAATTTGAAATTGATGCAATCCTTGCAAGGAATGAATTTGAGACAGTTATTCAATCTTTTTTAATCTAGGAGTCCATGCGAATGAACCTAAAACTTAGCCTGATATTTTTTTCAATCCTTGTAACCCAAAAGGATTACAAAGAGTAACACCAAATTTGGCTCATTTCTTGGACCTCGAATTTCAAACTTTTTTTTATGCCAAGTGTTATACTATATAATGGAACATTAATCCCAGAGAAATTTTAAGATGAGTATAAGCGCAATTCCGGAGATATAAAGGGTTGAAAATCATTATGGTTTCTCATAACACAGGACGTTGTTTTTACACTTCTTTTCTCTTGTTTGAATAAAAGTTACCATTTTCTATGTATTTTTGCGCGCTAAACACGAATTTGGTAAGCAAATTGCTCTATCACGTTAGATTTCTTAAAAAAATGTAAAAAATGATCATTTTTACCTTATTACGGCGTTAAAAAAATCTATTTCTATCTATCTAAAAATTTATCATTCATATTAAAAAAGCACCCCAATCTGTGAGAGACAAGAAGACTCACATTTAAAAAGCACTCCAATCTGTGAGAGGTAAGGGGACTATCAGTAGAAAAGTATCTCGATCTGTGAAACGCAGTGTCACGTGTCATTTCAACTCCATCTATCTCGGGGAGTTTTCATGCTAAACAAAAACTAAAGTCATATTTTAATCCGGATTAAAAATTCATAAGAAACAATGTTTCACTTTGTTATACAGGGTGTTCGTTAATGGTTGTACCCACTTTTTACCATAGAAGCCTGATTTACCGATGAATATGTATTACTAACATATTATTATATTAGAAATGCGTGCTCCTATGGTAAAACGTGGGGACAACCATTAATGATCACCCTGTATATATATATATATATATAAATATATTCAATAAATAGTTTTTTATGAATTTGGTCGCATTACTTATGGAACGCACCATGTATACATATTAGATAGATTTTTAGATAGATAGAAATAATTTTTTTAACGCCATGGTGATCGAGGTAAAAATGATCATTTTTGACACTTTTCTAAAAAATCTGATGTGATAGAGCAATTTGTTTAACAGATTCGTGTTCAGTGCGCAGAAATACATGGCAAATGGTAACTTTTATTCAAACAACAAAAAAAAGTCTATAAACAACGCTTTGTGTTATGAGAAACCGTTACATTCAAACTTTTATATCTCCGAAACCGTGCTTATGCTCATTTTAAAATTTCTCTGGGATTAATGTTCCATTATATAGTATTATTTGGCATAAAAAAAAGTTTGAAATTTGAGATCCAAGAAATGGACCAAAAAACAAGTCTTTTTGGCATCACTCTTTGATTCGGTTTAGAACGGACACAGATTTCGGAACTGTTCGTAAAAGTTCGGAAAAGTTCGCATTAAAATCCTATCCAAAACTTTTATCAGGGAGATTTATAAATTGAATTCGAATTTAATAAGGTCAAGTCGCCTATTATGGGATAGGCTCCTAATATGAGATAGAGCAAGGTTTCTGTTAAACTAATAAGCGTATGTGATTGATTCTATTATGAATGTATTATTCTTAGAGTGAAATCTAATAGAAAATTAGTAGAAAATTCATTATTAGGTCATGTGCGCAGTCCAAGTTTTTTCGAGATGAGTCTTTAAACCTTAATTGTTTATTATACACTCGTTAACAAAAAATAGGGTACACTTTTCAGACACTAAGAATTAGACTATTTTCAAATGGCTGTAGCTTGGCGAAAAAGCGTACCAGATAAAAAATGAAAAAACCATTTTGAAGCTTGAAGTTTCAATTTTAATGCTAAATAGACAGATTTTTAAAGTTCTTTTAATTTCCTTGTTTTATGCAGTAAAAAAGCATACTTTATTTTATTCCCTAAAATTTCGTATATTTGACACTTTGCAGCTCGACGAAAGAATTTTTTTTTAACAATTCAAGCGAAACTTTGTAAACTACAACATTTTGGTTCCAGAATGCTTTTTTTTTAAATCTACGATTTCTTTTGACCGAGTTACGTAACTTTGAAGCTAAATCTGCATTTTTTACAAATGATATCTGTACTTCGTGAAAAATTATCGTAGATAAAAAATGAAAAAAGCATTTTAAAGCTTGAAGTTCCAGCTTTAACATGCCATTAATAGTTTTCAAAAATTTTCTCAATTTCTCAGTTCTGTGCCCCAAAAAGTATACACTGCTTTGTCTTTAAAATTACGTATTTTTGAGAGCCTGTAGCTCAATAAAAAAATTTATTCTCGATAAATGCAATGCAAGTGCCATAAAGTATGACATTTTCTCTAGAACATGTTTTTCTTAAAATTTTTCTACGATTTTTTTTGACCGAGTTACAAGACTTTAAAGAAATACATTTTTTACAGTACATTTTTCCGAAAACTGACCGCGATATTAACATTACCCAATGTGCATCACGTAGAGGTTGCCGGCTGGATTTTTGCACATCGTGTGTGTGTGTGTGTGTGTGTGTATGTGTGTGCGCGCGCGCGCGCGCGCTTGTGTATGCGTGCGTGTGCGTGCGTGTGCGTGCGTGTGCGTGCGTGTGCGTGCGTGTGTGCATGCGTGCGTGTGTGTACATGTCACAGCTGAGATAAGGACACCGCATTTGTCACTTCTGCGTAACAAACTGCGGGATCCTTATCTCTGCTGTGACACGCACACGCACGCACGACGCATACGCACGCACACAGCACACAGCACACACACACACACACACACACACACACACACACACACACACACACGCACGCACGCACGCACGCACGCACGCACGCACGCACGCACGCACGCACGCACGCACGCACGCACGCACGCACGCACACATACGATGTGCAAAAATCCTACCGGCATCCTCTACGCGGTGCACATTGGGTAATGCTAAGTCGACGATCAGTTTTCGGAAAAATGTACTGTAAAAAATGTGTTTCTCCGAAGTCTTATAACTTGATCAAAAAAATCGTAAGAAAATTTAAAGAAAAGCATTTTGTAGAAAAACTGTCATACTTTATGGCACTTGCATTGCATTTGTCAAAAAAGAAATTTTTTATTGAGCTACAAGCTTTCAAAGATACGTAATTTTAAGGACAAATCAGTGTATCTTTTTTGAGGCACAAAACTGAGAAATTGAGAAAATTTTTGAAAACCATTAATTACATGTTAAAGCTGGAACTTTGAGCTTTAAAATGCTTTTTTCATTTTTTGTCTACGATGATTTTTCACAAAGTACGAATATTATTTGTAAAAAGTGCAGGTTTAGCTTCAAAGTTACGTAACTCGGTAAAAAAAAATCGTAGAGAAATTTTAAAAAAAGCATTCTGTAAGCAAAATATTGTAGTTTACAAAGCTTTGCTTGAATTGTTCGAAAAACATTCTTTTGTCGATTTGCAAAGTGTCAAAAATACAAAATTTTAAGGAACAAAACAAGGTGTGCGTAAAACAAGGAAGTTAAAAAAATTTTGAAAATCTGTCGATTCAGCGTTAAAGTTAAAACTTCAAGCTTCAAAATGCTTTTATCATTTTTTATCTGTAATGCTTTTTTGCTAAGATATAGCCATTTGAAAATAGCTAATTTTTGGTGTTTGGTTCCCTATTTTTTGTCGACGAGTGTATGTAAAAATTCCTAGACATGGTACTCAATACTCAGATAGCATGTTGATGTTATTTCTCATTTTGACGTTGAATTTCATCAAAGTTGTTAAAATGATAAGGTCCAACTTTATGTTCACGATGCACTGTCCTTCTCCTTTTTTTTATGTGTGAACAAAATGCTGGAACTACTCCGCGAGAGTGTGAGGCGATAGCGCAAATTTGAACGTCGGGCGAGCTACAGTTTGCCCGTAAAGACGCGATAAAGTGAGTGCGGGAAAGAGAAGAAGAAAGCGGAAGCGAGAGGGAGCGAGAGATAACGGAAGAGAGGATAGTATGTGGAATGAAGCACTGCGCGTCAATTTTGCAATGAAATGCACTGTTTAACCAGTCACAAAATTTATTTAATTAACGTCACAAAGGAGCAATATTCACTTCGAACTTGGGCGTTACACTTTTACTCGGGTCGCCTTAATTACGCGTATCAACGTCGCCGATGGCGCGGCGGAAATCACTGTACGCGCAAATAGTTTATCGTCGGATGCAACGGACGAATAAGGTTGACGGAGATTATGCGTTTAGACAAAACGTTTATATTTCCCGAGAACACTCATATTTCAAATTGCCCGAATACGGCGCTATTACGGCAATACAACTTAAACGGATATAAGAATTGCTATAACTCAGTTTTTTGCTCGAAACTCTCGGAGGTTTCTGGTTCGATTTGTCGCGAACAGCCGGTGATCCTAGTTTCCCGTCAAAGAAGGGAAACCCAGGATCAGAGAGCAGTCGAATAATCCGTGTTCGAGAACGCGATAACACGGTGATCGAGAGCAAATCTATAGAGAAAAACCAATAGCGAGAACACAAAAATAGAGTGCTCCGACTGAGAAGCTTCGAGAAGTTGACTTACGTATTTACTTAACTTAGAATATGTAATGAATGCTGACTCAAATAATGAGACGACATGAACGTTCCCTAGCATACAGCTCGCCTTGAAACCATCGTTTCAAAATAATGAGTTTAAGAGAGAAGGAAAGATGAGACGGATGGAGAGGTGGTCGATATGTTAGAGTGAACATAGATTGTTCACGCGGTATTGGAAGTCTGGACAGAGGAATGTTCCCGGACCAGCGTCTCGATGTCTACAGGCAAGAGACATATTTTAACAGTATGGCGCTTGTATTCCGCTTTCGTTGTTTTCACGGTTACGACGCGTGTTAGACCGTAAGGACGCGGGTGACATCGAGTAACGCGCGCTAATTTCTACTTGCATGGGGGAAGAAGAAGGTTGAGCAATAACACGGTTGACCGGACTCGAATCCCCGTGTTTCGACTCATTTCCACTTGACTCGTTGTGGGTCGAGTTAATATAATCGCCGTTGTCGGAATATACGGAATTAGGAAGGCCGCGTCGAGCGCAAAATTGCAAGAATGCCCCGAGAAAGGTCGGCATCGAATAGCCGTCTACGATCTCCAAATGGATAGCGCGGGTGGTCATGCAGACGAATATTGCGATATACGCTTTATGCGCGGCGTGTCCCTTGAAAGCGCTCTTATTGATAGAGGTCCGGCATAATCAATCCCACAATGGAGGAATGTGCGCGGGGCGGAAGATATTCGGACTTGCGGTAAATTTCCCATTTGTTGAGTAGGAACGGCGGCTCGCTCGCGCGCGTACACGACGCATTTGTTAATGACTGATCAAACGATATCTCGGCCTCGTAGCACCCAATACTCACAGCGCAACGCTGCGAGGGTGAGCTCCGGCGTGCAATAACTTTAAATGAAACTGTTGAATTAACAATTTGACGAGAAGATGAACCGCTAGGACAATTGGATGTTTTGTTTGATACGGAATCGACGCTTGCGACAACCGCCCGCCAACGCGAATTAATTTATCGTCGCCGATAAATGGAGCGAACGAGAGAAGCGAGCTCTTTTTGGAAAGCGGGAGTGGATTGAGAAGCACTAGTTTCTCCCAAGAAAACAAGTCCGTTTGTATTTGTGAGAAGATCAAAAATCCCGTGCAATTTGAATCTCGCGAGCTGAGAAGGCGATTGAGTGCATGTCACGCGCATTTTGCTGGTGCGTGGCGCGCGTTTATGGCAAATCGAATGATGTAACCGGTGATGCGAGTGAGCTACGGCCTCAAAGAATATCGTATCGCGAGATCCCACGGTTCGCAGGGCAATGCGAGATTCACGACGGCTGGTTTCTTTTGCTCCATCAACTCATTTGTTTGAGCAAGCTCGGGTGGATATGGCTACTCAAATATAGGACTCCGCAGTTAGTGAGGGCCGTTCCACCACAGAGGATGTGTCGCGAGTTGTAGTCCGGTGATTCTGCGAGACGCGCAATCTGCCGGATTGTTGCCGGCACGTACTTCCACGTAGCGGTTAAGAGACGCAATTGTATTTTAGACACACGATTAGACACAAAGGTCTTCCATTTGGAAGGGTCACCAACGCGAGAACGACCGTGGAGTCAGCCCAACAGAAGTAGAAACTCGCAGTGAGAAGAGTGTCTCTCACAAAGCTGAGCAGCTGAGACAACATAGCGGCGGCTAATTCCAATCTTGGAATGCTCAGCGACTTGATCGGAGCAACCTTAGATTTTACAATGAGAAGACTCGTGGCAACTTCGCCAGAGCGAGACAGAGTACGAATGTATATGGACGCCGCGTAGGCATGTGTGGATGCGTCAGTGAAGCCGTGCAGCTCGGTTTGAACCGTCTCGGACCCTTTCCGAATCCATCGGTCGAGCTGCAGACCGTCAAGTTCCGATAGCAAAGACTGAATGTTGCTCCAGCATTTGAGATACTCGTTAAGAAGAACCTTGTTCCAATTAAACTTTAAAAGCCACAATTGTTAAAGAAAGATTTTTGCTTTAATTGTGACTGGAGTACTCTAGCCTAGAGGATCAAAGAGTTTGGCAACGCACGACAGAATTGACCGCTTAGTATTCGGAGTGGACGACAAAAATGTGACATTAAACTGGAAAACGTCAAAGGAGGGACGCCAGGTAATGCCAAGAATTTTTAGATTTTTGTCAACTTGCAGCTTCTTGTCGCATGCAAGCCCGTGGTTTTCAACGGCGATATCGTCGAGTAGCTCAGCAGAGTTGCTCGACCATTTGCGGAGAGCGAAGTAACGTCGAGCTAGCAGCGAGCAAACTTATTCGCCAGTTTGCCATAAGAGTCGCAGATCGTCGGCCCCGAATAGGACGTTATAATATGTACTCGTAATATGAGATATTTATGGTATTCTTAATACAGTCCTAATCTTTGCATTTCTTTACACGTACTTTGCATTTCTTCACACGCACTTTCACAAACACTAATATCGTACCCTTTTTTTTGCTCGCTCAAGTACACGGTGATTGGTGGACTCGTGCTGTGGTGAGGGTATTCTACAATTTTGGCATTTTGCTCTTATCGCCCCATCGGCCAAAATTAAAAAGACTCTATTGTATGAGATGTAATCTGCACTCGCACCGCGAGTGTCGCAGTTATAGTTTGTATCTCATATTAAGGGGTTAGGCCACTGTAACGCACAAAGAAAACAGCCTATCTTTTACAAGAATTTATGGACATATAAAATTCAAGAGAGAAAATTCAAATAAATCACTTTATTGCTTATCTTTTATTGTTGAAATATTGATATTATCTTTTTTTATAAAAAATGGCAATACGTATCCGTAGAGGCTTTTTATTTTGATATCGTCACGAAATTTCTTCCATAATTTTTGACCTAGAATAAAAATCTTAAGATATTTTAAATCTAGATATGTTTTTCTGTGGAAGTACATACGGAAATCTCTTTTTCTCGTTTTTTGCAAAAATGATACACAAATGAAAAAATATTTTAGTTTTTGCCAAAAAAATGACGAAAAAATTATTTATAACAAAAAAGTTTACAGTGAAATTAAAATTCCGTATATACTTTTCTGTAAAATATTATTTTAAAGCTGCAGTTAAAATTTGAAGAAAAAACAGTAAAAATTTGACCGAGTTATCTTTCCGTCCTATTTGAAAAACATGGTTTCAAGAAAAACGCGTTTAAAGTTTCAATTAGTGTTTAAATATAGGAATTTTTTATTTACTTTCAGTTTGCAATGCCTGGAACATACAGTTGACCTTCTAAAGTTAAATTTTTCTCCTCTTCTTCCTTTTTGAACAATTTCAGAGACAACCAAGCTTCTTTTGCAGCAAAAGTCAGCGATCGTTCCGCAGCTGCTATTCGTCGTTCGTCGGCCTCCATGCAGAAACTGATTCCAATTGTGATGTCCAACACTTCCACAATCCTCATAATCAGGGCCGTCTTTCATATAATAGGGGCCTTAGGGCCTACACAAATTAAAAGGCCCTTTTTTAAAACATTTTTTAAAACAAGAATTAACATTTTAATAAAATAAGTATATTAATTATTAATTTTTGTTATTTCTAATATAAACGTTGCATTAAAACTGAAAGAGAATGCACACATATTTGGCAGCCTTTTGCATCAAATATTTATTAGAGGCTTCTTTTTGGATTTTTGACGAGTAAAATCTTCAATTACTTCCTCAAAGTCCAACTTCATTAATATATCACTTTCGATACTCATAAATAATAAATAATTTAACTTTTCGTGGGTCATAGAACTCCTAATTTCATTTTTTATTCGGCTTAGTTTGGAAAAAGCTATGTTATTATGCATATATTTTGTGATTATTCAGCTATTCAGTACATTTGCACATTTGCATCTTACACCATACCTTTCAACCAACTTCGGAATTATTAATTGTTATGGCTAAGTAGAACATAGTCAGGAAAAACTCCGAAGTCCATAGCGATTAGGCTGCATTTACATGAATGCGTAAATGCGATATAGGAAATTACTAGATTTTGGCGATCATCCATGCGAATAAACGTCACATTGTGAATGGCGCTTTAATTCTAAAATCCTTTTAACCAATGAGAATGCTATTTCGGAGAAATAGATTTCAGCTAAGACAATCTTATTGGTTGAAATAAACAAAGCATAAAAACTTTGTGTGATTCTCAAGCAAAGACATGCAGCGCAGCATGGCGCGCCGCGCGAAAACTTAAAATTCATATTAGCAATTACTTTTTATTTCATTATATTATTGAGAAATTTTTTTGTTTTGCTTTTACTTTTGGCTTAACAGTGGGGCCCTCTTTAACACGGGGCCCTGGGCCCAGGCCCATCGGGCCCATGCTTAAAAACGGCACTGCTTATAATATTTGTTAAGCCATCGTTGTAGACACACACAGCAGTATTACTGGCCATGTCGAGGACATGTTTGCCGCTGGACACAGATTTCGGAACTGTTGAGATAAATTGTTTTTGGCGCTTCAAAAACGAGTGGAAAGCAATGAACGCGTGCGTTTAATGCGTGCGTCTAAGTGATCGTCGTTTGTTCGTTCACTTCCCGCGCTCGCTCTCTGCGTGTGAACACGTTGTACGATCCACGTTGCGTTCCCGCTTACAATTAATAAACTGAAGTGTTTGTATAAAAATATCGTTCCCGATTGAGTATCTCCTTCTGCCTCTTTCACACCTCATAATTACACCAGAAACAGTTGCGTTGAAATTTTTGTTACTATTCTGTGTATAGCCGCCTATACACCGATTTAACACTTCATCATTGCTTAGTTCTTCATAAATTGGCTTCATTGAATCAAAAACTATTTGAGGAAGAGGTAGCTTGTGCTGGTAATCTTCCAAGGTATTAGTTGTCTTTGCTTTTTGCCATGTACACTAAGAATTTTCACCTAACTGACATTTAGTGTGCTGCCGATTTTTATTTGTCGACATCTTATAATAAAGCGTCACCCAGATACATTCTTCATTTTTTCTATGGAATTTGTATTTTGACTTATAGCAAGTCCATAATATACAGATAACTTATCAATAAGTTTACCTGTTAATTTACTTTTACCTCCAAGGGCTTTTACAGATTTTTTCAAATTTCGAAGACGAGTTTTCATTCAAGAAAGTTTCTAAAATTTCTTTCAACTAGTCGGTAATCAATCCCTTTGTTTGCATTCATATTGCCTATACTTTAAAATCTAGACTAAATGGCTGTACCTGCCGGCCGAATTCCCGTTGCCCCGGTGGATCGAGCAGCTGGAGCAGGGATTCGGCCGGCGGGTAAGGGAAACGCGAGGCTTGCCGACTTGGGGAGCGCACGCTTTTCCGCTTCTGTAGCAAGAGAATCGAATACTCATTAAAGAAAAAAGTGACTTTTAAACCGAGAGTTTTTATTTTGCCTACTCCGACCGCTGACACCGTGGAAAGGCTCTAAGTTCCTTAAAATTAAGGCAACCGAGCTTACGATACGAACATTGGTCCTTCGAGCCGGATCATTCCGATCTTTAAAATTACGGAGCAACGCGAGTTTGCGAGTGATTTGCGCTCATTGTACGAACCGCGTGGGCGCTCTCGTCGGAGTTGTGGCGATCTTTGTCACATCGCGCTTTGCGGCGTGACTTTTTTAATACACTTGTGAGTGCAGTCAACACAGATTGCCTGCTCGAGGCTTACTGCAGTGAACATCAAACGATAAGTGCGATCTTGTCGTACCAGTGATCAATGATTATCAACGCGCCTTACTTGCGTTGATCACGTGCTCTGTCTCTCTCTCTTTCTCTCTCTCTCTCTCTCTCTCTCTCTCACTCACTTTTTCTCTCTCTTTTTCTCGCTCTCGTGCTCGCCGACAGTGGCACACTCACGCGTCTTGCGTTGATCACGCGTTCTGTCTCTTTCTCTCACTCTCTCACTTTCTCTCTCTCTCTCTCTCTCTCTCTCGCTCTCTCGTGCTTGCCGCTAATAGCATACTCGCGCCTCTTACGCGCTCGCTATACTTCTCTTGCTCGCCGTCTATAGGATGCTCCCGTTGGTTACACGCATCTGATCACGCGCTCTTTCCCTCGCTCTTGTAGGCTGCTGCTGGAAATGCATATCCCGGAGTCGCCTTGCACCGCAACCGTACCCGGAGACGCCTTGAAACTATATTGGGCGTCTCGAAAGTGCGCGATATACTGCTCCGTTTCTTTGCATTCATGTTGCTAAGTGCAACCGCGTATTTAATCGGAGTTCGGCATAGCTATTTTGGAGACACTTGTTAAACAGCAAACTACGCAGGCCGGCTATATCTCTCGTATGTGGACGAATATGCAGAAACTCGGCCAGGCAAAGATTGATCAGCACGAAATTAAATCGCGCTTGACGCGGCTTGACAATTATTGGGAGCAGTTTTAAGAGCGACACTTTGAGCTGATCGTTCTCGAGGGTTTTAAGGCAAACGCGTATAATAAGAACAATGTCTTCATCATCACTAAAGAAAGTTACTTCTCCGTGCAAGCTCAGTTTTTGACAGCCTTATCTAAGAAACAACCGCCGGAGCGGAAGACCAATGAATCGGAAGCTGGTACGCAGCCACTTCTAAAACAACTGCATCTTTCAAAACTCGACCTTCCAAAGTTCTCGGGTGATCAACTCGCGTAGGAGGATTTCTGCAACCTCTTCAGCTTGCTCGTGCATAATGTGCCGGACATTTCCGCGGCGCAGAAATTGCAACTTCTGAGAAGCTGTCTCTCTGGGGAGGCAGCGGCGGTGGTGGCAAAGGCTCCAGTAACCGATGCCGCCTATGAGGGAGCGTGGAGCGCTCTGGTCGCTCGGTATGACAATCGGCGCATCTTGCTTTTCAGTCACATGCGTAACTTGCTGTCGTGCCCAGGTCTGTCTAAGGCGTCACCGGCGGAGCTTAAACGTTTGCTCAGAGTTGTGACGCAATCGATTCGAGCTTTCGCGTCGTTAAAGCGTCCCGTCGACAAGTGGGATGATTGGTTCGTGCACTTGCTCGTCACCAAGATGGATTCCCAAACACGTCTTCAGTGGGAGACCTCGCTGAGAAATTCGCGCAATTTTTCTTCCTTCCAGCAATTAAGAGACTGGATGGAAAATTGCATCCGAGCTCTGGAGGTAGCAAACCCAGATGTCTATCCTACCCGAGCCGCGCTCGCGTCGGGCTCCAGGACTGTCAAACCTGCGCGTGTCTCTGCGAATGTGGCTTCCACTTTCAAGCCAAAGCCGAACGGAAAGTTTCCGCTTTGCAGAGAGAATCACCTTCTCTCATACTGCGCCAAATACAAGGGCATGACCGTGGCTAACCGAGGCGAGTTGGCTAAAAAACTTAACTTGTGCCTCAGCTGCCTACGCACGGGGCATCGAGTAAACGCGGCGGCGGGTCAATGCCTGGTTTGTTCTGGTAAGTATCACATATCGCTTTACCTTTCAGTACGCTGCAAACCTCGAGTCGTCGGAGGGAGGTGAAATCGGCACGGTGACGACAGTAGCACTGCGACTACAAGCGTGGCTGCCCTGGCGGCGTCGACTGCGCCCACGGTTCTTCTGAAGACGGCTATGGTCACCTTGCTCTGTGACTCGGGGCACGCAATCAAAGTCGGAGCACTCCTGGACTCGGGTGCACAGTCAATCTTCGTAACGGAGTGGGTCGCGCAACAGTTGCACACTAGGTGACAGCGAGTAAACGTGACGGTTCTGGGTCTCCAGAAGGCTTGAATGGGCGTGGTTTTTTCTTCCTACAGGCTCATTGTAAGCTTTCCTAATAAGCCAAGCTTACGCCTCCCAACCAAAGCTCTGGTGCTTCGAAGCTTGACAAGCTTATTGCCGCCGGAGCGCGTGAGGACGATATCTTGGCCGCATCTCAGCGGGCTGGAGCTGGCGGATCCAGCCTACGACATCCCGGCCCCGGTCGATGCCGTGCTCGGCTCGGATGTCTATGATCTGATGATAAAACTGGTCCTGCGTCACGGACCATCGGGCTCTTCCTTTGCGCAGCTCACTGCGTTTGGTTAGGTACTGTCCGGACTGGCTCCGGTAGACCGTAGGACAACGGCCTCACATCGCATTTCGGTTAACTTTGCGCAAACTAACAAAGATCTGTCTCGCGTGGTTCAGCGCCTGTGGGAGTTAGAGGAGGTCAGTTCTCAGTCGCCTCCGACTCCTAACGAGATTTGGGCGGAGCAGTAATTTTGCTAGACGCATTCTAGGGATCTAATTGGACGCTACATTGTCCGTCTACCAAGGAGAAGAGAAGGAGAAGTCAAACTCGACGATTCACGTCAAGCTGAGATAACCATGCTCTTGAATTTTGAGCGCAGACTAGGCACGAAAACGGAGCTCCGTAAACGCTACGTCGACTTTATGGTCGAGTATTTAGCGTTTAGCCACATGGACTTAGTAAGTCCTGAAGCTCTCACCGCACGAGAGTCGTATTATTTGCCGCACCACGCGGTATTCAAGGCGGGAGACTCTTCTAATAAAATTCAAGTCATTTTTAGCTGGTTGTTTTCCACTACGTCGGGCTATTCGTTAAACAACACACTCCTGCCAGGACCACGTCTTCAGTCGGGTCTGTGGACCGTCTTGACGAGATGGCAACTTTTCCGCATCGGATTCATAGCCGATATTGTTAAGATGTTTTGGCAGATCTAAATCCATCCAGATGACGCTGACCTCCAGCGTATCTTATGGCGAGCGGACCCGTCTGAGGAAGTTCGCGATTACCGTTTTACCATCATCACTTATGGGACGGCTTCGGCGCCGTTCTTGACCTTGCGGACACTACAGCAGCTGGTTCAGGACAAATCATCCCGGTTTTCGAGGGGATCGGAAGCTCTCGGTCGCCATTCTTATGTGGATAACATTCTTGCAAGAGGTGATTCTCCCGATGAAGCCAGGGATGTCCAAGAGTAACTAAGTGCGCTCTTGCGCGCAGGGGGATTCGCCTTGAGCAAGTGGGCCTCTAATTAGGGGGATCTATGCCCTCGCTCGGATTAAGAGAAGAGACTTTTTTTTACTGAGGAGGCGGTGGGCGCCCTGGGCCAAAAATGTATAAAATATTAGAAAATACATATTTTTATCATATATAATATGGAAATACTGCAATCTGATATTAGCCACAAAAGTCGTGATAATAATAATGAAAAAGATATACTCAACAATTAGTAACTTAGATTCTAATAATTAAAAAAATTGTTCCAGTTCATTTCAGTTTGATTTCAGTTTAGCATAAAAAATATTCAAGGTTTTATACATTTTCGTATGAGTATATATTTTCATTACATATAGAAATATTTATTATTTATAAAAATGTATAATTATGTAATAAATAAAATAAATATATGTTATCAATTTTTATAAATACTTTGTTTTTTGTTATACAAATTTATCTTCAGATAAAATTGGTGAACTCAAACTGCTTAAAGCGCAAATTATTTTTATTATATTTGTGTAGGGTACGAGATCTACACTCAATGATTCTTTTATTATAGTAAAAGTACGTAGTTTTTGCATTTGTCTCTCAACATGAACACGAGATCTAGCTATGAGTATTGTCATTTAAGTTTTAACTAAACGCAATTGTTTTTTTTTTTTTTTTTTTTTAAAGGAAGAAATTATTGATCTTATTCTATAATTGGCACACAAGGTCGTTGCACCAGTCACTGAACAATCGCCAATAAATGACTGTTTAAAAAAACTGTTAAAATAATAAGACTTAAAAATAATAAACTGCAAAATTAATTAATATTGTTGAAATCTAATTTTTATGAAGATTTTATTAAAATGTAATTTTTTATTTAAAAATGTAATTGTATTAAGTTATTTTATGTTTGTTCATTGATTGGTCCAATTTTTTATTCATTGACTGGTGCAGTGACCCTATGTATCCATTCTAAATCTTTGATCAGCCATAATATAATTGACATTAGGAAATAATTTTTTTATCAATTTTGATTTCATAAATAAACTAAGCAACAAAATTATCGCAACACTTATTTATACCAAAATTTTGCACATTTTCAAATAATCATAATTTCGTTAAAAATTATCGTACTTCAAAAGTTTTTTTTTATTTTAAAGCTTAAAGTCTTTACTTTAAGGTACACTTGGACAATTTTGAATTTCTGCTTTCCTCCTTCCGTTGTTTCTTCAAAAGTAGGAAGCATCCATTTGGACACAGTACAATTGGATACAAACCACTCACAGCGCTTGAACAAAAGAAAATTACTAGGCATCAGCCGTTGTGATTGACTGTGTCCAATTGTACTGTGTCCAAATGGATGCTTTCCTTTAAAAGACAGGAGACAAAAACAACTATGCAAATGTTTGGAAATAAAAGAAATTTTGTTTCCAAACATTTGCATAGTTTGACACATTTCATAGGGTAGGATGAATTTTTTTCACAAATGTTACAACAACCATCGTAAAATTTGAAGTTTTCCTTGCAAATTAAAAAAAATCAGGTTTGTACAATTTTTTTTGAAAAGTTAGGATGAATCAAAGTTATGTATGCATTTTTGTCAGTTACCGCCAGAATTTCAATTTCTCTCATTGATGATGAGGGAATCTTCTCTAGCTGACGTTATTCGTCTTCGACTTTGTCCTCCTCTTCAACGAAATCCGCCTGTTTTTTGATAATGAGCACAAATTCGAAAGATAAATGATTGATGAACACCTATTTTCCTTGCAACATAACTGTCATTTAATCTTTTTAAAAGATCAATGATTTGCGCACATTTAGTTTTGTTCAAACTAGTTATAAGCTGGTTAATGTGCGGCGCGGACTCGCTATGTCCGGTTTCATCTAATATTTGCTCGTTATGAAACGCACGGGAGTAGGAGAGAGATCGGTCTGTGAATAAAAAAACGGCAGTAAAATTTGTGTTTATTCTCTGTTAATTTACACTATGTATACGTATATACAAGTGGGCTTTCTTTTTTGTTTTGTTTTTGTGGTGGCTCTGATAAGAGCCGTTTGAGTGTGCTGATCTTAGCGCTCTTGCAGCCAGTATGGACGCGGCTTAGCCCGTTCGCCTTTCTGCGGCTTTGGTGACGGTGCGGAGCGCGTAGATGACTCTGCGCTCTTCTTGCGGTGGCCCCGGTTTTAGCCCCGACGAGCGGCAAGATTTCCGGCGGGCGCTGCCTGGCGCAGTGTTATAGCAGAAATCCCTTCGGTGTTGATCCAAGTGGCGGCGTTCTCTCAAACGGATCCTACGCTCATGACTGCTGTGCCGGGTGAGTCGAGAGGCTGCAGACACGGCGTGTTGCGACCTGCGTTCGGAGGTGGCTTTCTGCTGCGTGGGATGATCCTTCTTGCTTCCGTCAATCATTGTTTGCGTTGCTGCGTTGATCACTGGTGCTAGCTCGCACTGAGTCTGCTAATCCTGGGACTGCACTTGAGCTCTGGAGGTGCCTCTAGGCTCTTACTCGCTTCTCAATGAATCGGCCTCTAGGATCTCGATCTGGGTGCCTTTGTGTACTCGGGCGCCCCCCTTCGTTTGGGTGGCCTCGTGAAGGAACGCGGCGAGAGCGTCAGCGGTATTAATCTCCAAAGCGGCAGCTTCAGGTTAGTAGCGTTGGTAGCAGCGGCAACTTCAAATCGGCGTTTCCTTCTTATCAGCGAAAGAGGTGTCCAAAAATGCGTTTTTTACATGAGTATATATATCGCCTCGTGAGCGCTTGGAAAAGTGATTTTTCCAGGTTACTGAGTGCCTTATATTATTGTTTTGTTAAATTTTAAGAACGGGTAACATCTTATTGTTTTAGCCACCTTTTCTTGCTCCGGAATCTATATCATGTGCGGTGCGCGTGTTGGACCGCGTGCTTCGCGGGTGGGCTCGTTCGCGCGCAGTGGCCCTCGGGCTGCCGTCCGGCAGGTGCTCGTGGTGTCTGGCGGGCTGTCGTTCGGTAGGCGCTCTTAGTGTTTGGCAGACGCCCGCGTTTTGTGACGTGTATAAGCTGCCACACTAGGCGACTTTATCGTTTGCTTCTTGAGTGATACAATAAAGAATAAGTTTACGCTTATAAAGAG
Source organism: Solenopsis invicta (assembly GCF_016802725.1). Classification (NCBI taxonomy): domain Eukaryota; kingdom Metazoa; phylum Arthropoda; class Insecta; order Hymenoptera; family Formicidae; genus Solenopsis; species Solenopsis invicta. The sequence goes on along the minus strand of NC_052668.1, from coordinate 9,631,975 downwards.
TTTTGGTTTATAGTTTTTATGGGAATCAATATACATCGCTACATTTTATAGCGTTTCTTTGAATTATGCTAAAACTGTAAACATCAAAACTTTATATAAACTTATTTTTTATTGTATCACTCAAGAAGCCAACGATAAAGTCGTAACAATGTCTAGTTTGAACAAAATTCAAGGTGCGCAAATCATTGACCTTTTAAAAGGATTGAATCACAATTATGTTGCAAGGAGAATAAGTGTTCATCGATCCTCTATCTTTCGAATTTGTGTTCGTTATCAAGGAACAGATGGATTTCGTCGAAGAAGAGAACAAGGCGAATAACGTCAGCTAGAGAAGATCGCCTCATTATCAATGAGACAAATCAAAATCCGGGTAATGCTGGAGGTAACTGACAAAAATACATATATAACTTTGATACATCTTAACTCCTCAAAAAAAATTGTACGAACCTGATCTTTTTTAATTTGCAGAGAAAACTTCAAATTTTACGTTGGCTGTCGTGATATTTGCGAAAAAAATTCATCCTACCTCGTGAAGTGCGTTAAACTATGTAAATGTTTGAAAACAAAACACGTTCTTATTTTTAAAGAAATAACGGAAGGAGAAAAGCAGAAATTTAAAATTGACCAAATGCATTTTAAAGTAGAGACATTAAGCTTTAAAATAAAAAGAAACTTTTCAATTACGATAATTTTTAACAAAGTTGTGATTATTTAAAGTTGTGCAAAATTTTGGTATAAATGAGTATTGCAATAATTTTGTTGCCTAGTGTATTTGTTTATTTGAGGCAGGTCTATCATATGTTTTACTAATAAAGGATATTAGTCCGGATGGAGTTACATCTATCATACGTTACCGTAGGGAAGGTCCCAGATGCGCACAGACCCAATCAGACACCATCAATCACGTAATCTAATCTAACCCAACCAACGAAAATACTCTAGGCATCAGCGGCTATAATTGGTGGTATCCAATTGGGTCTGTACGCAACTGGGACCCTCCCTTATTGTATGTACACCCTTATAAGTAAAGTAAGTAGTTATTGACACTTCAAACGTTTAGATTTATGAATAAGTTTTAAAACAATCAATAATTCTAGTATTTTTACATTTTTCGAAACATTTAGGTCTTTTATCTAATACTTTTTTTTTATCCGGGCACCGTATAAGATAATATAAAACAATACTTAATTCACGCAAAATAGGTAAAAAAAAACGGTTTTGCTAATTTTTGTAGAGATTTCAAACGCAGCCAAACAAATGTAAGATAAATTGCGCTTTAATTTTGTCAATGTCAATAGAATGTATTTAACTATCGTCTTTTTCTTAAAGACTTAGCTTGTAACGAATGCATACACCGTTTTACTTTTTTTAACAATGAAAATGACTTTATACCTGTGAATGCATTTAACTCTTTTTCAGTTTTTATCATATTGAGAAATTTCTGGCTCCTAAATTTATTCTTTTTGATTTAAATATCCTTATCTGAAATTTTTAACTTCTCGATTAAGTTGTTATATAATAATGTATTCTTATTGATTTTACTCTAACATTATTGTATTTTTTGAATGAATATTTTTGATGTCATATGTACATGGATTCTGTTCTCCATTTTCCATAGAATTTTCTTTATTATCTATCTGCTGATAATTATTAATACGATCATGAGAATTAATTTGCGATTGTTCATCAAGTATTAGATCATCTGCTTCGTCATTGGAAAAATTCTGGTTTTTTTAGGTGTTAAAGTATCATGTTTAGATTTTTTGTACTTTGTGTAAGTCTGCAGCTTGAAATTAATTTAGCATTCTGTAGTATATTTTCTTCAGAATTCTTAAAAAATATTGAAATAATAATACACTTACATTGTCTTTTTCATACTGTAACGGTACGACTTTTCTCGCGATCGCGGATTAGCTCGCCGGTACCCGAATCGAGAAAAGAAAGAACTCCGAATTGTATAAAAAAATAAAGAAAATATTTATTTTAATAGTCTCTCTACACTCCGTGTTACATATAAAATAAAATTTATTATAAAAGACAGAAGTCAACACCTTTAGAACTCGTGTCCCACGGTACGTATTTTTACTCGCGAGAACTTAAAACTAAATAATATCGAACGCGGTGTTGTTAAGTTCTAGATAAGTAATTACGTTTAAACACAAATATTATCACAGTAACGCGGATCTTACAAAATAACGCTCGGATACAAATAAAGAAATAACGTAACTTTTAACGTAAATTTTAAAGCTAACGCAGTTCTTATAAACTAAGGCTTGAAAATGGCGAATTATTAGAGTAACGCGGACCTTAACATTAACGCGACTTAATGTCTACAACGCTCGCCTAAAGAAGGGGTAAAGATATGCTCGCTACGTGAAGAAAGCGCTCGGTCGGACAGGGATATCCGAGGAACCCGAACGCTCGGGACAGAGGATATCCGAGAAAATTTCCTGAGGAAGGAAATTTGGGCAAGAAAATTGGGACTCTTGGGAAAAGCGTCGTCGTTGGCCTGGTTGTATTATTACTTCGCTCTGAAAAATAAATTAAAAGTTAAGATTCAAGATACAAGACAGGTAACAGGTAAAGGAACGGGTAACCGAGTACGCCCGGTATCAGGAAGCCGAGAATGCCCGGCATAAAAAGCCGAAGACGGCTGGTTTCAGGAAGCCGAGAACACCTGTCACAAAAGTACGAAATAACCGAGAACGCCCGGTATCAGGAGGCCGTGAACGGCCTGTGTCAGGAAGCCGAGAACGCCCGGCACAGAAGTGCGGAGAACCGAGAACGCCCGGTGTCAGGAGTGGTCAGAAAACCGAGTACTCTCGGAGTGTCCGATTATTTGGAACTGACTGGTTGTCCCGATCTGGTGTTGCTCCGTATTTTATATCCTTGGGCCGCCCACTCAGTCGGACCCACGTGGCTTCCCCACTTTTCGGCGCGCACCCACGCTTACGTGCTCGCGCGATGCTACGCGTGACGTCCCGCGACCGAGCGTAAGAGCGAGCGAGACGGAGAACTGTACCGGTGTTATGTGACTTGACGTGCGAGTGAAAGAGACGGACTATCGCGACTGAGCGTGCGAGCGAGACAGAGATAAAATTATACCTTTGTAACGAGGCTATCGTTACAATGCTAGTTTTTTTAGCAGCTCTCTTTGCTCTTCCAATAATTATGTTTGGATTTTGCATTTGTAAGTTTAACGAACGTTCAGGAAGATTCTAGGATGGTACTGCTCTTTTTTTCAATTTGTTTTTTTACAGTAAATTGATTTATAATTATCATCTTTATTGTTATTATATTTCCTTACTTAAGTAATAAATAATAATTACCTTTATAAAAATAATTTTTATCATTAAAATGCTGACTACAAACAGTCACGTCAGGCATTAGTTTTGGCATTTTCAATGTTACTGGCCATTACTTTAACAATTTTTTAGCATTTGGTACTTTATGAAATAATAAGACACTTCTATTTTTTAATTTGTATTGTGGAACTACACAATATTGCAAATAATTTTTCATTTTTTGCATTTTTGACATTTTTATCGTGTTACTTTCAATACTTACTATCCTTAGAGTGATTTGTCTACATTTCTTTAAAGAACGCCATTTTAAATGTTTTGTAGCTATAGGAGTCACGGTCAGCCCCCTCCAACTCTTGTATATTTCCCATGTGCTACCACCATAGATATATAAGATAGACCCATTCCGATACATCTAAAAATGAGGTTGACAGAACGGAGTGAGAGGCGAGGAATACTGTCCTTTTCTATCCTTTTCTGTCAATGATGCGCGCACAACATTAATAGAAACTCTTAGAGATAAAAGACAACTAACTAGAGAATCAGTCAAAAAAAACTTCCCTGCATTTTGCCTCTTGCACCGTTCTGTCAACTACACATATATATAACTAATGTTTATCTTTATATGCTATGGCACGTTCCATTAATGACCGAATAGTTGTAGACGGCAATACTATCTAGTTGGCCGGTGGGTCTCAAACCGGCTAACCTTAATCCATGGGTTGATGAGGTTCATGAGGATTAAATTAATAGTAAAGAAAATTGATTTTGCATAAGCCAAAACAAAAAAAAATAAAATATATTGTTGTCGGTTGCACATCGGGATAAAAGAGTAATCCCGAAAAGTATACTTTTTTCGCGTACCTAATAATAGAGTTAAAGAATGGCAGAAAGCGTTGCAAAGGAGCAATATAATTTTCAATTCTTCATATCGTTTTTGTGAAAAACATTTTGCGGAACATAATATTGTGTCGAAGAAATTGTTTTACAACAAAGATGGTGAAATTATTTAAGAGGTAGGTAATAAAAAAATATTGAATACTTGCAAGTTACAAACTAATGCTATTTCTTATTACTTTAACGACTTTGATGAAATTTAACGTCAAAATGACAAATAACATTAACTTGCTACCTAGGTACTATGTTTAGGAATTTTTACATACACTTATCAACAAAAAATAGGGAACACTTTCCAAACACATTGGGCTATTTTTAAATAACTCTAGCTCGATGAAAAATTATCGCAGATAAAAAATGAAAAAAGCATTTTGAAGTTCGAAGTTTTAACTTTAACGCTAAATCAGATTTTCAAAGTTCTTTTAATTTCTTTGTTTTATGCAGTAAAGAAAACACATCTTGTTTTGTTTCTTAAAATTTCGTATTTTTGACATTTTGTAGCTTGACAAAAAAATTTTTTTCGACCAATAAAAACAAAGTTTTATAAACTACAACATTTTGCCTACAGAATCCTTTTTTTTAATTTTTCTACGATTTTTTTTGACCGAGTTACGCAACTTTGAAGCTAAACCTGCATTTTTTACAAATGATATCCGTACTCCGTGAAAAATCATCGTAGACAAAAAATAAAAAAAGCATTTGGAAGCTCAAAGTGTCAGCTTTAACATGCTGTCGATGGTATTCAGAAATTTTTTTTAATTCTCAGTGCTATGCTCCAAAAAAGTACACTGTTTTTTTCCTTAAAATTATGTATTTTTGACAGCCTGTAGCTCAATAAATAATTTTTTCTTGACAAATGCAATGCAAGTGCCATAAGGTATAACATTTTCTTTACAAAATGCTTTTTTTTAAAAGTTCCTACAATTTTTTTTACCGAGTTACAAGATTCAGTCTTAAAACTTCAAGCTTCAAAAATTTTTTTTCATTTTTTTATTTGGGATGATTTTTCGCCGGGCTACAGCCATTTGAAAATAACTTAATTTTTGGTGCCTGAAAAGTGTTCTCTATTTTTTGTTGTCGAGTGTATTCTATTGCAATTATTTATTATATTGCAACATAATTTTATATATTTTATTAAATGTTAAATGATGTTTGATTATGAATATGTACAGCATTATTGCAAATATTATAATTAAATAATACTGGAGTAATTGTGTAATTAATTGATATATTGATTTTATAGATTCCATTAACCTTTAAACAACCGGCATTGGACCTATTATAATTCCCTTAGAAAATTCCCGAAATATTGTAATTATATCTTCGATACAACCTATAGGTATAAAATAGGGAGTCCTCCGTAGCGTCTATATTTAGACTTTCCGGCCGTCTAAAGGTTAAAAAGACTTTATCTTAAGAAAAGTGTGGTACCTTTACTATTTCCTTAGACAGAGTTTACAAATAAAAATACAGTGTAACGAACCACTTTTTGACGCCCCCCCCCCTCCCCCCGGACCGCCTACCGTCCGAGCCGTCCGGCCGAACACCTGCCGGACGGCAAATATTTGCGCATAGTGCCTAGTAAAACTTACCAGGATTGAGCGAGCGAGCATCCGCGCGCTTTGCATCTCCGCACGCACGCGCTCTCGTTCCATCGCCGTCCGCAGCCACGCCATGCACGCGTGGCCCGAACCAAGATACTTGGAATCGAGTGGCGGGGATGCTGCCTCCGGACCGTCCCGCCGTAACACGCCGCACATCCCCTCATTTCGATCCTTGAGTATATAAAGGCGGCAATCGCCGGCCGAAAACCACTTTGTCCGCTTCTGGCCGATCTAGAAGAGACCTAGGTCGAGAACGAGATCGAGTCCCTCTCTCCCGACACCGCTTCAAATCAACATCTTTACACGCCGCAACGGACTCAAGAGAACTTGGGCCCAGCCACTTGACACAGGACGATCCTAAGGGCATCTCGAGTCCGGTGCTACCACGCGTAAGGAGGTACGGTGCTCCGTGCCTCCACCAAATGTACTTGGCGTAGGGTAGTGCTACCCGGCGATTGCATACAGCGGTATTAATCGCCTCGCGACGACCCGCGCGAAACCGAGTTTCACAAAACACACGGATCTGTGTACGCGAAGCGCCCCGCCCTACTGCACCACGCGCCGCGCCACGTCACACAACGCGATTTTCACGGCCACGATAACAAGGCCGCCGAGATTCCAAGAACCGAGCTTGACGCCGTTCCACGCGTCTCGCGACACAGGTGCTTTTGTAAATATACTGTAAATAAATATCCATTTTTACGTCCGTCCGCGCGCCTGAATTAATTGTAACACGACACTGCTCATGTTACAATTATGCCTACCCGAACCGATTACTGTCCGGCGGATTTCTTGTTGTACTGCCGCATATATGTTCATTTATCGAGATTTGTTGGCATTTAATAAACACCATTAACTTGTAAGCATAAAAATTGAGTCTAATTTCTTCAACGACCCTTCGCGCTTTTGTTCCCGTCCGAACACCGTCCGTGGGCAAAGTGTGGTCGTTACATGGGGCCCGAACAGGGACCAATCTTGTCTGGAAGAAATTAAACCGCGCCAGGAATGCCGAGAAGCTGGTTATATCGCTTAGGCCGCGAAGCATTGATCCGCCAGCTAACGCAGCTTGAACTCGATACCACCGGTACCGTCAAGCAACTTCGCCGCCGCGTAAGCGAATACTGTGTCCTGCATCCAGAGTTCAGCCACGAATTAGATATGCCAAACCCACCCGAATTACGCGTTGACCTGACCGTCGAACCAACCGAAGAAAATCGCGCTAAGACGATCAATCAAAGGAAGTGGGGATGCCATTTTGACAGGAGAGACCCAATAGTTTTTCTCTAGCACGTCGAGGAACTCCAGAGCGCATATGGCTTCACGGGTCCTCAACTACTCCGCGGCCTGCCCAAGATGTTACGCGGCGACGCGCTATTATGGTACCGTAACAATGGGTCCGCATGGGGAGACTGGCACGCGTTCGCGGAGAACTTCCGCGCCTATTATCTGTTGCGACGATACGCCGCTAAGCTACGGCAAGACATTCAGTCGCGCAAACAGGGTGCCGAAAAGCCATATTGGAAATGCGCGAGCGATATGCTCATCATGATGCGTCGCGGGGGGGGGGGTACGCAGAGGAGGAACAGCTCGACCTCCTCTACGAGAATATGCATCCGCGGTACAAACTGTACGTCCGACGTGAGCAAGTACGTTGCACCGCCAAACTTCTACGCAACGCCGAAGAGTTCGAGTCGATTCAGACGCAGATCTGCGAACGTCAGCCTGGCCCTAAGCCGTCTGCGAGTAACGCCGCCGCCGCGTACGACAAAAGCGAGTGTTTCTGGTGCTGCAAACAGCGCGGGCACACTCGCTTCGACTGCTGCCAACCCAAAAAAAGTTTTGCTCGCAATGCAGCAAGGACGGCGTCTTCAGGCGGGATTGCTACCTGCCGCCGGGAAACGCGTCTGGGACCGGGGACAAGACCGCCGCGCCGCGGTCTTCCGTATAACATTTACGCCGCGGCCGCACATACGCCTCGCCGTCGGGGACACCAAATTGACCATCCTACTGGACTCCGGCTCCAGAGGCATCGTTTATCAACCCCGCCACCGCCGACCGTCTCCAGAGGCTAAGGTACAAATGACAACCGGCGACGGGACGCGTATACCTGGCCAACAGTCAAGCAAACCTATTAACGGATACCTTGTGCTGTTGGTACGCTTGCCCGAGCACGAGTTTGAGCACGGGTTCTAAATTATGCCAGGACTTGACATCATGATTTTCGGTGTCGACGTCATGGCACGCGCGCGTTTATTGATCTTACCGCCTCCGCTTATTTGGAAGAAACTGCTGAAGATCGCATACGCGGCGTCATGCGCCGGCACGACCATTGCCACTACCGACTAGGCCGCAAGCAGCGACGCGGACGAAGCTGCCCGCTTACAGGCGTTCTTCGCGGAGGAACTGCCGTTCTTCGAGAGCATACGAAGACCGACCGATCGTGTGCAGCACGAAATCCACGTGAAAGACAACTACGCGCCAATCAAACAGAGATACCGCCCCCAAAATCCGGCCATGCAATGTTTTTTTGCTCTCGTGGTTTGATAGAGTAAGTTAAACTAAGAAGAAAGTCCTTTACCAAGTTTCATTATTTGCAATAGTTTACGATTTAAAAATTAGTAAAGTTTGGCGAATAAGCGTATATTTTCCCTGCCCACCGCACGCGGGCTCCGCCCATCTGTCGCCAGACTAGGATCAGTTGCGAGTGGCGCGGTAAGGAGAAAGAAGCAGCAATGGCTACCGGCCAGCCTACTGGCGCTCGACTGCCACAAACTCGAAGACGCGCACGCACGAGGTAGCGTGGAGGAGATCGAAAAGCAGACCGAAGGTGATGGGGCGCGATTTATTGTGCATCTTCCTTGCTTGACATTTGAGAGAAAAAAAGAAAGACTGATACTACGTAATGTTATGGAAAAATGCGGTGTTCTTTGCTCTGCGTTATGCAAGCGGTATACGGAATACTACGGTATTTGGTCGCGCGCTGTTTTAATTTTTAATTGTGTAAAGATATCGAAAGACTCTTCGAGGAAATAATCGGAGAATTTGCTGAAGTGGGGGAGGAGGGACTGACAGTTAACGTGACATAGTTTTAGGTTAGCGTAACCGTGCAATACGCGCATAAGGCGTCACTTATTATGTGATGGGATAAGTCCAGGGTTCCTAGGAACAGCGCCAAGATCAGCACGTGACGCGCAAGTCGAGGAAGATCCAGATCTTGCTGATTCTCCAGCCGACGGGCCTGAGGCACAAGGCTATCATTGCCTTGTCTGAAACATGGCTCAAGCCTTGCGTTCCCGACGCGCTCGTCGACCTTTGTGAGTATCGCCTTGTGAGACTCGACCGAGTAGGAAGAGGCGGAGGGGGGATCGGCCTTTACGTGCGTGCTGGACTGGGGGTCTCTATCTTCGCCTCGTCTTCCGCTACTTATAGTGCCCAGCCGGAATACCTTCTTGTGCGTATCTCGGTTGCTGCCTGCTTTTACTGGGCGTTATTTATCGCCCCCCTAAACTCGGGTTCCTAGCAAACTTCCGCGCTGACTTCGAGAGACTTTTTCCTACCTTTTCTGTAGCCTCATAGGAGATTTCAATATTGACCTCAATCGCTTGACTCACGACACTGAATCCTTGCTCGACCTGTGCACTTCTAATCGTCTTTTCCTAGTTTCTTTTGCTAACACCCATTACATTTCCTACTCCCACACCCGTATTGACCACTGCCTCGTCAGTGATCAGACTCTCCTTGCTTCCTTCCAATATCCACTCTCCTTCCTCTCAATGCACGATTTAATCGAAATCACACTCAACTTCTTCGCCTTCCATCGTCTTCCTCCTCGACTTCTTACTACTCGCGATTACTCACGTTTTGATCCAGAGTCTTTCCTGCAGTCTCTTTCTTCTTTTGACTGGTCGGTATTTACTTGTGCGCCTATTGTTGACGAGAAGCTCAATTTCCTCAGCAATAGTCTCCTTCATACCTTGGACTTCCATGCTCCTTTTCTTTTAGAGCAAAAAGACCGCCCGCCCCTTGGCTCGATCGGTCCAGGATGCAGCAGCGGGATGCTGCAAGAACGGCGGGTCCCGATAGCACACAAATCACTCACAATGGCAGATGCCTAGAGATTTTCCGTAGGTTGGGTTAGATAAGTCAAGATGATTGGTTGGTGAGCTATCGGGATGTGCGCTATCGAAACCCTCCCCTGCAAGAAGAGTCTTTCAATCTTTCCCTACACCCGGGAAACTCCATGATTTGCCGTAATAAAGCTAAGTCTTTGATTGACACGGCCAAAAATAACTACTTCTCTCGCAGGCTTAACAGCGCCCCGAGCAGCGCGCGCCTTTGGACTGATTTTCGCTCTCTCGGCTTCGCGAAGTCCAAATCTAAGCTACCCTCTCTTCCATCTGATTTTTTCCTTGATGACCTTAACCTCTTCTTTGCCTCATCCCATCTCCTCCTTTCTCTCTCCCCATTGTCTTCTGCTCCAGTATCCACTACCTCACTTGTGTCCTATGCCTGCACCGGAGTCACCCGTCTTCTCTTTCTCCAATATCACTCCTTTTATCTTTAATAGAGCGCTGACACGCTGCTGCTCTACTTCGGTCGGCTTCAGCTGTTGAACTCTCCTTGACAGCCTTTCTATTATTTTTTCTTTCCTTCTCAACGTCCTCAATCAGTCCCTCTCTTTCTCTACCTTTCCTACCGCCTGGAAATCATCTTATACTATTCCCCTCCTTAAATCCAAATCACCCTCCTTTCCATCTGAATTCCGTCCTATATCCTTATTACCTCTCCAAAGTCCTTGAGCGACTCGTCTATGACCAACTATAGCCTCACCTCCAGCATCTCCTCGATTCTATGTAAATCGGGTTTAGGGCAAGCAACAGCACTCAGACAGCGCTTGTCCGATTGACCAATGACATTCGCGGAGCTGTGGACGTGCGGCAAGTGACCTTGCTAATTTTGTTTGACTTTTCGAAAGTATTTGATTGCGTTGCACAGAATCTTCTGCTAAGTAAGTTGTCGTGCTATTTAATCTCCCAGCCTGTCTTGGACTGGTTTTTCTCTTACCTCTTTTCTCGTCGTTAGCGCGTGCGCAAACCGGATGGGTCCTTCTCATCTTGGCGGCCTACTATTTGCGGCGTCCCTTAGGGGTCCGTCCTTGGGCCGTTTCTGTTCGTTGTCTTCATTGACGATCTCAGGCATCACCTGCGCCACTGCCGCCACATTCTCTATGCCGACGACCTGCAAATTTATCTGCACTTCTTTCCGCGTGATCTCGAGGCTGCCGTGGCGCGGATGCAGGAGGACGGTAATGCCATTGAGCGGTGGTCGGGGGCGAACTTTCTGCGTCTCAACCCTGACAAAACAAAAGCAATGCTGTTGAGGAGCTCTGGCTTTTTCAACGGCATTCGGGCCAACAACAGCATCGCTATTCAACTTAGCGGCCGACCTATTGAGCTCGCAAACGGCGTGACCAATCTTGGCGTCCGTATGACCTCCACCCTCAGCTGATCGGAAAACGTCCGACTCATCTGGGGAAGAGTGAATGGCATAATTTGAAGGCTAAAACTCTTTTGGAATAGCCTCTCTCGGACCTTGCACACTCGTCTGGTGACCTCCCTCAGCTTCCCTCATTTTGACTACTGCGCTACTGTGTTCACAGATCTCAACGGCAAGATGAGGTTAAGGTTCAGGCGTCTTATGAACTCTTGCGTACAGTTCATATTTAACTTGAGGAGGGACGACCACTCTCTCACTTGTACGAGACGCTGGACTGGCTCACCTCAGATGACCAAAGAGCTTATCTCACTTGCACCCTACTTTTCAACATCTTCTTCTCTGGGTCTCTTTCCTACCTTACCACCGACCTCCGTTTTATTAACAGAGCTCGCGGCGCGTCTCGCGCTTCTTCGCTAGATCTCGACCTGCCCTCCTGCCGCACATTAATCTTCCAATGATCCTTCGTCTACTCCGCTGCTTCCTTCTGGAACTCCCTTCCCGACAATATCAGACAATCGGCCACCATCACTTCATTCAAACAAGAACTCTTTGCTCATCTGAGGCGGACTCAACCGTCCTAGATCTTGCGGGCGTGCGTGGACGTAGACTGCTTGCCTCTTCCACACTCGGGTGCGCCATACTGCACCGCTTCTTCTTTCTGCGTTTACGCGTCTACGTTCTTTTCTTATCTAGTCACATTATCTTACTTTCGTATTGCCTTTTATTTTGTTAATTTTGCTTTCTTCTTGCGTTTTTGTTAGTTTCATACTTAGTTTACTTTACGTTAATTATTTATCATCTGTTACTTTGTTTATATTAATGTTTCAACTGCTTCGCGTACTCAGAGAGATATTATTATTATTATTATTTTTATTTTATTTATATTTTTACTTTTATTTTTGCTGTTACTTTTATTTTTCTAGCACTTCTGTTATCATTCTTTTTTCTTTCTTTCACCTTATTTTGCGCTAACTATCTACTACTTTGTTGTACGACACTTTATTCTCTCATTCTGCAATGTATCTACCACTTTTACGTTCTTAGAGGGCCTGCCCTAGAACGCCAATAAACGCTTTGTCTGTCTGTCTTCCTCTCTCAAGTGTCAAGCGAGGAAGATGCACGATAAACCGCGCCCCATCATCTTCTACCGGCTTTTCGATCTCTTCCGCGCTATCACGTGCGTGCGCGTCTTCGCGTTTGTGGCAGCCGAGCGTCAGCGGGCTAGCCGGTAGCCATTGCTGCTTCTCTGTCCTTACCGCGCCGCCATTCGCGACTGCTCCTAGCCTGGCGACAGACGGACGGATCCCGCGTGCGGTGGGCAGAAAAAATACGTCAAATTTTACTAATTTTTAAATCGTTAACTATTGCAAATAATGAAAATTGGTAAAGGACTTTTCTTCTCAGTGTGACTCTATCAACCCACAAGAGTAAAAACGATTGTTTTCTGACAACTTGTATATAGAGATACGTAAATGATTCAACTAATATTCAACGGTTGGTACATGATAAAATGTAAATTCTTTTGTTACAGCGAATGCATCATAAGATAAAAAATGCTTTACTTTAACTTTAAAATAAACTAAAATAGGCTTGGAATTTATTATTTGGAGTTATTAAAATCTGCAATAATAATATTGCGTAACAATAATACTGATTTACTTATCTACAACATCCTCATGAAATAAATGTATACAAATACATAAATAAGCACGTAATATGTATAATATTTAAAATTATACAGGATATCCGGAAACTAAAAAACCTACTGTTTTGAGAACATAGAGGAGATAAAAAGGAACAAAAAAGTCTTATACCATTTTGCGATATTCATTATAATTATCGAGTTATAAAATAGAACGTTTGAGCCAATGTGCAGTGACGCCGCGCCATCGCGCCTAGTTCGTAAGCAACAGTGCGCAGCGGAAAAGGTGACGCGTTGTTGTTTAAATTGGCACGATGCGACAGTCTGAATTCGCCGCACCGTGTATATATAGTATACACAGCAAAAATCAAATGTGTTATTTTAGCTAAAACTTCTTCTTACACATTTGATAAATAACACATTTAATTTTTGCAGTGTATGTATACGCGGTGAGGCGAATTCAGACCGTCGCGCCGTGCAAATTCAAACAACGACGCGTCACTTGTCCCGCCGCGCGCTGTTGCCTACGAGCTAGGAGCGATGGCGCGGCGTCACCGCACATTGGCTAAAATATTTTATTTTATAACTCGATAATTATAGCGAATATTGCAAAATAGTATAATATTTTTTTGTCCCTTTTCATCTCCTTTATGTTCTCAAAGCACTAGGTAGGTTCCATAGTTTCCGGACACTCTGTATATTTAAAATTACACGTTTCATTCGTAATATCAGATATTAATATTATCAATTTAGTTGTATAAAATATGTATGAAACTTTATATTGATAGTTCTGGAGATGTCTGTGACGTCTTGTCATCAAAAACTGACGAGTAGAAATCCACTAAATTAGATATTGGTAATGGAATCATATAATTCAGTAGAGAGTATTTTTTTTTGCAGTATATATTTAGTACAGTGAGAGCTGTGTACTAAATATATGTTGCGAAGAATAGTATTAAAAATGAACCTCCGAGAAATCATATCTAAAGTACAACTGTATTATGATATACCACGCTCACCGTACTTGCGTCGTGTTTGTAATAGCACTTGGTTCCTATTGGTGAAATCTTTCACAAGAAATTTTATTACAAAAATTAAAATTTTTTAAAAATTAATCCGCTTTAAGTATTGTAAAGTGTTTTAACCAAAGCTTGTATAATATATTGTATGTGATGCATTACATGGCAAATAAATGTAAAAAATTATAAAATATTATAATTATGTCATATAAAAGATATAAAATAATAAAATGTGTATAAATTAAAATTGAACCTCTGGTTATTTTCCCTGTCCTTAACAAACATTTTGATAGTGAACTAATAGCGATTTAATAACGGTACAGTGTGGTTTGTTAACGGACTCATAACGGTTCGAAGAACGTACGCTAGACGTTCAACCACGATACAATGTGGTTTGATAGACGTATAATAGATGTTTGATAAATGATAAGATAGTACAAGAGATCGTGGTACAGGAAATGTTCTATCATGGTACAATGTAGTACGATAGGTGTACGATATGTATTCGATAGACGTACGATACGTGTTCGATAGACGTACAAAAGATGTTCGTTCATAACATGTAAGTGGTTCAATAGACGTTTGAGTACTTACTGCATATATACCGCATAATACCGCGTTTTCATCGCGGTATTAAATTATATTCAAACGTGTTTAAATTGAATTTTACCATCTTGTGATTTCATCTGTCGGCGTTTTCAAGATTTGCGTTTTGAATACATGTATGATCTCATCACAAAATATGTAATTTTCTCATTTGATTGTCGACATGGTGGTAAAAATTACAAAATAAAACGAACTTTGAACGTTACCGCATTAATCGCTTTGTGAACAACTCATGAAAATACAAGGGGACAGATAAAGATAGTGCCGCTTTAATCGACCGTGTTGAATAGATTAAAACTAGTATTTTGCTGTTACCACTAATATTAAATCGACCGATAAAAATAATTACCGTTGATAAGCGTAATAACATTGTGGATCATACGGATACAATTAATGACTACAACGGTCAACATGATACAGTTATAATCTCTAACGAGATTTTAATGAAGACTGCTGGATGGATGTGCAAAAATTTCTTCGATTTTTCCAGGCACTCCTTGTTAAAATTGGAAACAATAAAAAGATATTTGACAAGACGTTGTACAAGATAACACCTTAGTTGAATCTACGTCAATAATGATGAACAATGACGGTGATGCAAATACTGGTATAATATTCAAATTTTATTATAGAATGTATATAATAAGCTTTTATTTGTTTATATGATGCACTATTTGTAAATCATTTGCTAGGTAAGATCGTAAATTCATTTAACTTTCATTGAAGATTAAGTTAGTAATAAATACATTTAAAAAAAGAGTTAGTTAAAGGGGTAAAAGAGTGAATTATTAATATATTATTATAGATATATTAACAATAGGAAGTGGCCGTTTTTGTTCCAAAACCGTCACATAATACCGCTGCAGAAGAAGAAGAATGAAAAGATAAGGATGAAAGCAAAAGAGAGATAGACAGGGGGGAGGAGGAAGAGGAAGTTGAAGAATAGAAGGCGGTTACTGCACCATCAAGATGAAGCGAGAAAACTATAACATTTAATATTACGAGAAAACCACTGTTTTTTGCATAATTTAACGCTCACGATCGTGAGATAGCAAGCATTGCACTGTACAACAATCTTTAGAAGGTTCGAATCCTCTAATGTAGTTGGATAAAATGCTTGCGGGCTTTGTGTGTGTGCGTGCGTGCATGCGTGCGTGCGTGCCTGCGTGCGTGCGTGGGTGCGTGCGTGTTTGTGTAACTGTCTTATTGATATGTATGTGATTTTCAATATATAGATTTGTTGAAATTAGTGAGTCGAGCTGTTCAAAACGCTACAGATTTTTGTATTAACAATAGCTATACTTTAACATCTTGTGTAATACGACGACTGAACGGCTGTTCGCAAAAAAAAAAATTAACAGAAATATCGATAATTTTTACTTATTGCGTTTATTGGTAACAGCTTTGGCATACGCGGAAATGCGGTTGTTTTATAGAGAAATAAGAACATTTTTCAAAAATACTTTGGTAGAGGAGAAGAGGGTATTATGGCTACTGTCGACAATATAGCTACTCTTATTATTTCCGTTATTAGGTGATGTATTCTAACAATTACTTATGAAGTTATTCGTTTAATAACTCGCCGTTTCTGAGTAATGTAATATGTCAATACATAATGACTGATAATTGTTATAAGGCGTTTTTACTTCTGAGCATTTTTAAACTTTTTTCCAGGTACACTTTTAACCTTTAATTACATACACTTCCTCATTATTCTTAAACTCGAGTATATTATCACACGAAGATACATACACTCGAGTGTTTTTTTTATTATTTAACTTTTTATTCAGCTATACACATTTTGAGTTATACAAAGTTAAAACAATAACATGGAATTTTGTTAATATGATTTTTTAAGCAAAATTTTTATATCGAAATATTTCTTCGATAAATTAATTATCATTCTACAGGGCGGTGTTTAGAAACAGTAGAGACATCATTTTATGCGTATGTTGTTTAATGTTAAACAAAAATAAAATGATATTTTAATGAAATTTCTAATGGTATTTCTGAAGCTTCTGAACGCAGAAAAATTCTAAATCAGGAAAATTCTAAACAATAAAAAATTAAAAATATATAATTTTTTAACAAAGTACTGTGTTTCTTTTAAATTAAACTAATATTTAAAAATTATTTTTATAGATAGCCATATTACAATCACTTTTTCGCTTCCACCGATTATGCAGTGCATTAGATTTTTATAAATCACGTCCTAAATAATAAATATTTTACTACTTTGAATCTAAAATCTAACAAACAACACTCTGATGAATGTAATCATTCAAATTTCAATAGAAAATATTAATTATAAACAAAGTTATTCAATAAAATGAAAAAAGGTGCTATATTACCCTCTTCTCCTCTACGTATTTCTTGCGGCGGAGTTACTTGTGTTTATTTCTCTTGCGACTTATACTTATTGTTTTGAGTTGCTTGTCTGTGTTTGTAACCGGACCGATTCAACACTGAACGCTCAGTGACTTAATTAAATATCAGTGCTGTGGAAACATCACAAGACAGCGAGGTGAATTATTAATTTATTTATGTAATTAAAGACTGATGTTATCCATTGCATCACTGGTCTCGTCGACTACTTGGGCTGAGTTACTAGACAATTGCTCAACATATCAATATATTTCACATGGAAATATCATTCACGTGAAATTGTATTGTAAGGAGATTGAACCATTTCTTTCGACAATACACGCAGTGAAGAGTTTCATTTCGGGACTACGAACCGTTAGTGATTCATCTGCACGTTTAAACAACGATGACCAAACAATCCGAATGTAAAAGGCGTTAATATTATTGATTTTGTCACGATGAAGATGACTTCAAAGTAGAGTCCAAACGTACGAATGTAGAAAACGTTAATTCGGTCAATAAACTTATCTGTTTTTGCGCAACATTAACCGCGCAACTGGACTCTCATTGGCTTTTATCTGTTGCTTCTTAAGGAGGTTTATCTGGTACATAGTACGTCAAGCGAGAAACACGTTCAACTTTGACTTGACTAGCGCAGTACGCTGACTAGATTTGGCAACGTCAAATTTCTACGTTATGGGTTTTTTCTAATATTTTTTCTCAAACTTTTACATTTTAAATAGCGCGTACTTTGGTAAGAAGTTCCGATGTTGCCGCTCATCGAGTAATGGAAGATAACCTACGCGTAAACGAGATTTTTGCAAAAAATATCTACTCATTTCTTATTTCTCAGATATCCAATCGATCTACACTCTTTGCACAAATTTTTCTTACATATTTTTTTGTTATTATCATTAATTTGTACAAAAACTGTCTGTTAATTCTTTACAAATTTTGTGGAAGAAGGCTCGAAAAATGTCATTTTCCATAAGACACAATGTAAAGTTGCACTAAATATTTTTATTAATATCTCATCACTGAGGTATCCAAAGGACTTAAAAATTTGCGAGATATATTTTTATACACATCTTAACTTGTATTTAATTTTTTTTCAAAATTCATCTGTTAATTACTAACCAGATGAACCTCCTTAAATCTCGAGAGTCAGTTACTCACTTGTTTGATAATATATATACACATATGTTGAATTCATACTAAATACATTGCAGCTTATTGTTTTATTTTGTTAACAACTTCAAATTTTATTAAGAATTCATTCATTTGATTATTCTCGAGTTATGTGTATCATTCGATGGATTTTTAAGAATAAAATAGGTGTCTACACTAGGTCAATTTGATTTTTAAAATATTCCCTAAAAATATTAACAAATTAGTTTATAGAAGCAATAGATATTGTATAAAACAGTAATAGTGTTGTTATGCACTCTAATAGCGAATTTGGTCGGATGCACTAGTGTGCACTAGTGTACTATATATTAAAGCCGTTGTACATTGATCTAGTATAAAAATAAATTACAAATATCTTGATCGGCGAAATTTTTAATACTTGTATCTCATCAAATACCATAAAAGAGAAAATTTCATAATTTAATCTGTTTATATATTTATACTGATAATGAACACATATCTTACATCAATTCATGTACGTTGACCTTAATGTGCACCAGTGCACACTGGTGCAGTCCAACCGAATTCGCTATAAGTATCTCATATTTTTACCAATACTAACAGTTGACTCTTTCTAATAAATGGAATCACAACTGGAATCGGAAATCCGTTGAACGGACAGGCTATAGCTATGGAATAAGCACCCATATTTGTCCAAATTAACCAATCACCTATGTAAAACTCAGGCAACATCGCATCCTTGACAATTAAATCATACGAGTCAGCGGTCGGTCCCCATATACTTGAAAGAAATTTCTCTTTGCTTATTGGCTGTAATAAAAAATTAATATATTAATTGCTTCTTATTCAATCGTTTATGTACATACGCGAAATGAGATATAAGATTACCTCGGAAAGTGATTGTGGTAGCCTAGCCTGAATACCCAGTAATTCGTCGATAAAGGAATGAAATACTCCGCAATTCATGTAATACATTCTCATCATTTCTCCCTTATTCGGAATAATTCTCTTGGAATGTAAATACGTGGCTAAAGTGAAGCTGGAACTTACGTAGTACGTTCCTGGCTCGCTAATAACTCTTATACTAGAATCGAGATCTTGTATTGCATCATTGATGACATTGGCGACCTGAAGAAATTACCACAAGTATCAATTAAAAAAATTTAGTTTAAAACTATACTCGTTGTTACAAACGAATCTAAAATCTATTTTTTATTACCAAAAACTTGGAAATTCTCATTTTATTCAATTTTTAAATATCTGTGTAATGGTTTATGCCTAATTTTAATTTAACATTCTGATGAAAGAAAAGCAACGATTATCACAGAATTCTGTAATAATTAGAAATAATAAATTCTGTACACCTCGTCAATGTTCATTCCGCTCTTGCCCTCGA